>NC_056728.1:1003300773-1003460773 GCF_019279795.1 Protopterus annectens
ATGTACGTCATGTGTTATAAACCCTGAAAGGTGTCTGGTAAGGTAAATACAGAAAGGAGCATTGTACTCTAGTTATTGGTCTGAGCAGAGACGAGCACATGGAGTTATAACCGCCTTAGCTTTGGATGCTTTGCCTTACTTATGAGATGTACAATGTAGAAGGTCTTCCTTACCACTGTGGACACATGGTGGTCAAAGTGAAGCTTGCTATCAACCTGCGTTCCCAAATCTCTTACCATTGGGTTTGAACTTTACAGTGGGTATTATTAATATTGAAATTTGCAGGGACTTCTCCTTTGCTGAAGGGGATGATAATGCAGTTTTTTGCGTTGAGTTTAAGTCCGTGCCTCTGGCACCAATCATTTATCTGTGTGAGCCAGTTTTGTAGAATGTTGATATCATTGGGGCATTCTGTGATTGCCCCCAGTTTGCAATCATCAGTGAACTTGGCAAGCCACAGGCCATCTATTTTCGTCTAGATTTCAGAGAAATAGATACCAAACAGTAGGGGGCCCAGTACAGAACCTTGTGGAACACCACTGGTAGCAGGTCTGCTGGTAGAGATGGAATCTCCAACTGTGATTGAATGCATTCTGTTGGTGAGCCAGTTGGCTACCCACCTAAAGATATGAGGGGTTATTCACCAGCTAGGTGAGTTTCACAATAATGCCTGAGTGGGGGATTGTGTCAAAGATCTTGGTCAAGTTGGGATAGGCAGTATGTACTGTTTTGCCTTCATCTAGGGCTTTGGTGACAGTCTTGAAGAAGTCCACTAGGTTTAACAGGCATGATCTGCCCTTACCAAAGCCAAACTGAGTTGGGTCAAGAGTTTGAAGATCTCCTATATCATTGTTGATGAGGTCCATAATGATTAACTCAATGGCCTTACAGATAAGGCTGATTAGACTTATGGGTCTATAGTTCCCAGGGTTCTCGGGGTTGGTTGAGGGGCTCCCATTGCTGTTTTCTATTCTGCTAGGACAAAGCCAGTACTTAGACTGTGGTTGAACAGAGTACCCAATAGTTCCGCTAATTCCTGTTTAAGACCATTTACTAAGCAGCCTGGGATGTTATCTGGTCCTATAGAGGCTGTGTTTTTGGCCTTGGAGAGTGCAGTTATGACCTGCTCTTTGGATATACTGGTAGAGGACTGGTGACAGTTATACTCTGGAGTATGATTAGTGAGGACAGGGGAGGGTTAAGTTTTCACCAAACCTGTCTGCTAGCAGGTTGGTGATATCCTCAGGATCAGTATGAGGGATACTGTCCACTACTAATTTGGCACAAGGCTGGGCCTTTCCTTTTAGATTTCAGGCATACCTAAAGAATGCCTTGTGATTATCCTTAGCTAGAGATGCTAATTTCATTTCATAATTAACTTTAGAGGACTTTACATGATGTCTAATTTGCTTGTTCAAGCTATGGAGGGTGTTCTTCTTCTGCTGGGGTCATTCCCTCTTATTATTTTACAGTTTCTTTCTCTTGTTGTATTACCTTTTTATGGTAGATGTCCACCAGGGTGACTTGTTTTTTTGTGAGGACCTTGGTTTGATCCATTCAGGTATGCCTTAGTCTATACGTTTGTATAGGTGTTTACACAGGGCATTTGTGAACACCTCAGTAGAGGAGTCACTGCTGTCAGTGGTGGCAGGGGGTTTGAAACTATACCATCATTTAAGAGGGTAGAGTTTGCTTTGGAGAAATTTTTCAACCTTTTTGCTCCTGGGGATGGGGGTCAAGTACTATTGTTAATTCAACGAGAATGATTAATAATCAGACTTTACCAGGGAGGGTCCCACACACGCGGTGGTGCAGCAATCTCCCATGTTGGTGAGTACTAGGTCAAAGACATTACAGCTCCTTGTGGGGGTGCAGACTATCTGTTCCAGAGAATTTGTGTTAATAATGTCCAGGAACCTTAGTGTATGCTTCCCAATTGATGGAAGGATAGATAAAGTTACTCTAGACCAAAGTATTTGGCTGCATTGTGAATGACTCAAGTAGGTCCAGGTAGGCAGTTTGGGGTTGTTTAGCTCCCATGATGTGGAGGGAAGTCCTTCCTTTGGAGTAACTCTAGGGAGTCAAACTGCTTAACCAGTCTTGAGGTGTATTTTATCTTTAATGAAGATGGACACACCTGCTCCTTTGGTTCTTTCATGCTCATTTTGTGGTCTGAATGTGTGGAAGGCATTGTAGCCTTGCATGGCCTAGTACTCTCTGCAGCCTTGTACCATGTCTCAGAGACTGTTGCGACATTTGGATCTTCCAAAATAAGGAGTGCTTCCAGTGAGAGCAGTTTCTGATTTAGACTCCTAGCATTAAGCAGCATAACCTTGAGTTTGTCTCTAGAGGATATTTTTATGTTGGGAATTTTGTTCTTATGACAATACCTAAAAAAGGCACTATGGGAGGGGAGCAAGTACCTTTTCCAATAACTGAAAGCCAACAGGTGACAGGTGAAGACCAACTCTGGCAAAGCAGTGTGGTCTGTCCCAGGCTGACAAATACTGGATCTCCCTGGAATGACACCAGAAGCTAAGCCAACTGTTGAAGTTGATCATTTTTTTGTTTGCATTGAGGCATCATCCTGGGTGAAGGTAGAATGCTGCTTAGGGCTAAGGACATACCTATCTGGGATACATAATCAGAAATCTTAGTCATACCTCTCTTTATATGGTTCAGTGAGGTACATCTCAAGTCATTCACTCCAACATGGTCTATGACAGAATTATAACATTGCTTGTTGAAAGACTTAAGTGTGTCCATGATCTGGCGGATCCTGGCACTTGACAGGCAGCTGACAGTCACCTTCTCTTTATACAACCTGGTGAGGGAGACTTCTGTGTGTATCACTATGAAGTCACCTATGATCAAAGTATATCCAGGTTGTAGGTGACTCCAGGCATATCCAACAATTGGAACATCCACAGAGGTGCCTCACTAAAAGAATACAGGGCTTAAGTAAAATGGCCTACGCAGACCGTCTCAAGACTCTATCCATGTATTTGGTCACCTACAGGCTTTTAAGGGGAGATCTATGTCTGACATACAGGTCATTCTCAGAACCCAGTTTGATGGACCTCCTGCATATCCACAAAACAGACAGCATCTGAATTACCCATTCTAAAGACTTAAACCTTGCCTGTGATATAAATAGGACCTGCAGAAGAGACGGGTATGTATCCCAGAGATTACCTTGTCTCTGGAACAGGCTTCCCATCTATGTGAAGCAGAGTTCCTCCCTAACCCAATTAAGTGCAACCTGGACAACTGGATGGGGAATTGGAAATTCATCCCTGGTTTGGCAGCTATGTCTGTAATGGACACAGGCAACCTGTAAATGGTTCCTCTCTCAGGCCTTAGCTTGCAAATGCTTCATCTTCCAAGCCCTGCTTACACTTATCAAGGGTATCAAAACTTGTCAGAGATTTGGGATGCATGTCTAGGCTTAAAAAGGCCCTTTGGGGTAGTTAGCCTAGTAAACACCTATGAACCTATGACATTTGGTTTGAGGTGTTTTGCCTTAGGGGTTTAATGGGTGAGACACTAATTTATGTGTAGTGGATTCTGTTGTAACTGTACTTTCTGCAGAAGGTTTGCACTTGCGAGGTCTCTGCTCTTTTGAGAAACTTATAGTGAGTACTGCGAATGTGGGTTTATGTATTTTGCACTTGGTTTGTGGAAGAGGTGAAGTGTGTTTGCTGACAACCTGTTTGATATCTGGTTGTTATGTGAGAGAGACAGCATTGATTACAGATTCATAGTATAGATACATCTCTCACATATTGGTTATGTATGTTTTAGGAATAATAGCATTTCTGGAGCATTTCTCCCCGGGCCTCCGCTGAAAATTGGCTTCATTCCAAGTCGGACTTTCCCGGTTAACAAATGATACATAAATAAATAAATAATAGGTTGTCAGTAAACATGAGGCAATTGCTACATTGCCTCAGGATGCCCACATCATTCAGGCTGGCTGGAGAAACGATGGGAAACTGTCCATTCATTATGTCAGATGTATTCTGAACCATATTCTGCTGTATGACTAGTAAAATCAGCTAATCTATGGGTATGTTTAGAAGTAGAAACCTGCGTTGATGCCTCAGAATGCACAGCTGAGTTGCTCTCTGGGCAGCAGTGTGCATCTGCACTGAGCAGGGAAGCTTAGGAGGGTTCCCTAGCAGTCATCAAGGGAAAATATTGTCTTTCCAAGCATTTGCATCTATACATGGCAGTGCCAAACCCAGTTGCACAGTGCACACCTATGTGCAAATGCTGTGCTTAAATACAGGTAGAATTAAACAGTTTAAACTCAAACTATAATAACTCAAAATTTCTCCGCTTACAGGATACCAGTAAAGGCAGTCCCACACACAGTCCTTGATAATTTCAAGGCACAAAATTTCAGTCAGTAACCGTGTATGGTAAAACGGTTTATTACACACAAAATAAAATAAAAAAAAAACAGTTGATTAAGCGCTTTCGTTTCCACTCTGGAAACTTCATCAGAATAATGAAATCACATGTGCAGACATATTTACAGTTAGTTTAAAATTTCAATTAATTCGTTCATTGAGTAATTGACCTGGTTAAAGGCATAGTACAGAATACAAAAATGTAGTACTTAGTGACACGCAAAACTGTATAGAGTATATATAGTATATAGTAGCAAAAAAAATAAATAAAAAAACAAAACAAAACCACATATTTCGTCTTGCATTTCAAAAACTGTTACTAAAAAAATATTTCTAAAAACAGTTATAAATTGATACATGGAACTAAACATATCTTATGATGTACTACCTAAAATCGTGCATATCAAAATATTGCATAAAAATAAATATATATTAAAATATAAAATGTTAAATATATGAACATATAAATATGTATTACAAACAAAAACTAGTGCATCATTTGTCTATTGTACAAAGTCATGCCTATAAAATTGATAATACTATAATAAATTGTTGTTAGAAATAGTTTTTTATTAACAGTTTTGGAACTACAAGACATAATATGTGTTTTTTTTTGCTATTATATACTATATATACTCTATACAGTTTTGTGTGTCACTAAGTACTACATTTTTGTATTCTGTACTATGCCTTTAACCAGGTCAATTACTCAATGAATGAATTAACTGAAATTTTAAACTAAATATAAATAAGTCTGCACATGTGAATTCATTATTCTGATGAAGTTTCCAGAGTGGAAATGAAAGCGCTTAATCAACTGTTTTTTATTTTATTTTGTGTGTAATAAACCTTTTTACCATACACGGTTACTGACTGAACTTTTGTGCCTTGAAATTATCACGGACTGTGTGTGGGACTGCCTTTATTGGGATCCTGTAAACGAAGAAATTTTGAGTTATTAGTGCTTGGTTTTTGTCTCCGTTCTTCCATTTTTTTTGGTGTTATTAAACTCAAACTATCTAATGAGAGAGCCGAAAACTGAGCACTATTAGCACTATTCCAACAATTACCAACTCAGATGGGTCCTGGGCTGCACAATTCTGCCACAAGGGTTCAGGAGGGCCTTCTTAATGTAGAATGGCTGGTTGTAGTGCTCATTAAATGCCAAACAGACTAGGTGTAGCAATCTGAATCTAGCCTTTGCTATGAAATGCAGTAGAACCTGTTTTTTAAAGTGCAGAAAAAAACAGTCAAGCAGCAAACAACAACAATAAAATATAACAAAATTTAAGCAGAAAACAGTTCAAAAAGTGCAGTGCAAGCTTTAGATATACTTATATTTTGCAGTTCTCAGTGGATGTTTCTGATTTAGTTTAGATTCTCTCCAGGTCTCAGGCTAAGTTGCCAAACTCGGAGCAGCTCTGTCACACTAAAGACAAAACCAAAAAAACACGTTTTTTAAAAACAAACAGAATTAAACATTCAGAGCCCCAAGTAGTGCTGCAGCCTAAAGCACAAAATGTGCCCTGGGATGAGACAGTCATGCATTTATGACTTTATGGGACGATATTCCCAACACATTGATCAGAATATGTGTCTGTGGTATCGCCCATTATGCTGCACAGTACAAGGGCTAGCCACATGCCATAAGGATATGTCATTCAATGTACTGCAACTTGAATCACAGTCCAGTGATTTGCGTTCAAAAAGATGTCCAACACAGGGGGTCAGCAGAGGTCATAGAATACATGGCTAGAGTTTGGAAGTCAGTTGTTGGGCATGGTGTTTTACACAGGGCAGACACATTTATTGTGCCAGAAAAGTACAATACAAGACCTTTGAATAGTCTGCCTTTTGGCCAAACAAGGGGCAAGAATGTACCATATGAGGGATTCTTAAACATGTTCACAGTGAAAATGTGTTGTGACATGATCTGCTTATATTTATGCCAATGAAAATGATATCTTCATTGATGGAGTTTCATGTGTAAACATGCATGGGGTACGTTGCAGATGGCCACTGCCACATACCCTGAAATCTTGAGAATGTGCTCTGATTTGCTTCCCTTGGACTGAAGTAAGTGGTTCAAGGTGGACTGGAAGACAGTGACTGTCTTCAAATAGAAACATTTTGCATATATATGGGTATACAAGACACATGAAAAAAAAAAGCTGATGTAATAGGTATTGGTCAGTTATAGCTTGGGGAATGATGACTGTAATACCCAGCTTACTGAACAGTCTGATCAGAGACTAATATTGATTATGTAGCTGATCCAGCAGAGGGCAGCTATCATCTAGATACAAGAAGACTTTGCTCCTTAGCAGCCTCTGTTGTGCTACTACCATTACCATGCACTTGCTGAACAGATGGGAGTGGACAGGGGCATACTGAGATTGAAGGGCTAGTTTTTGAATTGGTAGTGACTGTCTCCTACCTGGAAGTGTAGATACCTCATGGATTCCGTAGCAAATTTTATGTTTTAGTTGGAATCTTGGTGGTCTAAGGAGCACAACCAATTTCCTTTTGATAAGCAAAGAAGAATATTTTGCATTGAGACCAATCAGAATTTTTCTTTCACCATGTGCTTACTTTTTATGTCACTGACAACTTGAATGGCCTCATTCTTTGCATATTTTGGCACCAAAAAGAATCTTCAGCAGGAACTTTGACCACTTTGAACTGGTGGGACTTCTTGGATAGCTCATTTTCTCAGAGGAGTGTCTATTTTCTGCTCTGCCACTTTTCTCTGAAGGGATGGAGCATCCATCAGGATCTTGGGAATTGGGAGTAATCTTACAAATGGCATTTTGTAACTTCAGGATATTATATCCCTTACCCACCTGCCCTGAGAGATTTTGAACCAATCACATTAGTGGATGGAAGATCTTTTTCCAACCATCCCCAATGCTAATATTCTTCTATGAGCTGACCATGGCCTTCTAAGGGGCAGCAGATACCATACCCTTTAGGTTGGCTGTTGTTGTGCAGGGGACCTTGAAGCTGCCCATTCCCTGCAACCACTGGAGCTCTGCTGTGACCATGCCAAAACCACATTTGATACTGACCTCTCTGTATCTTACTGAAAGATGGTTGTGAGGATAGAAATTTGATGACCATAGCTGTCACGGTCTTATTCTGCTCTTTTGTCTCTTTTAAGTTGCTGCTAACCTTTGCACCAAACAGAAACTGTCTTATAAATGGTGAGTCTATGAAGGCCATCTTGGTATCCTAACAATGCCTGCCACTACAGCTAAGACTAGTCCCTCAGCAGCAGGATACAACATGAAACATTTGGTTCATTAGGTGTGAGGAAAAACAGGAATGAGCCTTGAACCCCTCCTGCAACTTCTCAAATGCAAGAAATATCTCATTGGTAAATTCCCACTGGCATTAGACCATGTAATAGGTGCAAGATAAATGGAGGGTGGGACCACGCATTTCTCTGGGACATCTTCTCCTATGGATAGAATGTGGGGCTCTAAGATGCAGAGCCTGTCTTTAATGCTGCTGCCAAAACACTGGGGTTTGCCTTGGCTGTCTCTGACAAAAGTGATCAGTCCCAGAGAGCATGAAAAATGTAGTCCTATCAAGGAGTTGAGGAGTAAAGCTGATGCTTGTTGCAGTCTTCTGTTGGGAGGGTGATATGGGCAAAGACATGTCTTCTTCATTGTCTAGTTCCATGATGGTTAATTCCATAGAGAAGTCAATGTGTTTGCCTTTATATGAAGCCATGCTGGATCTCTTGGAGAGTGCTCTAGGGGCTCAAAGGATGAAAAAGCCCTTCCTGTGTTTTTTGTTTCAGAAAAGGCTACAGTAGGCTTCACAGTGATGCTATGACATGATGTGGTCTTCTTCCCGATGTCCATTAATTACTAACTACATTGGCTGTATCTGCCACAATGTCTGCACTGGTAGGATTTACTCCATGGGTGCAGGCATTGGGTTCACTGACACCAGCTGCACTGAAGTTAACGTTTTTTGCTCTGATAATGTAAGCTGTGGTGTGTTGTGGGCTGTCATTGCTGACGGCAAGATTGCCAGGACCACACACACCAAGATAGATGCTCTCAGCTGAAGCTGAGGAATTGAGGCCAGCTACATTGGGGAGCACCGGCATCATCAGAAGACTCTCTGTGACCAACAGTATGTAAGAATGTGGTGCTGGTACCAGCACTGGCATGACTGATGCCAAATAGAAATGCTGGGGAGGCAATGGCAGAAGGTCAGTCTACGGCAACAATGGTAATACTGTTTGCAATATATTCATTGGCAGATCAGACTGTGGGATTGGCAGTTTCAGTGTGAGTATGGTGGAGCTGCATGTCTGCAACTGCAGCTACAAATGGGGGTCAGAAAATACAGGTTGCCGAGGTTCTCTTAGTACCCATTAGCTGAGGAAATGGGGCAGTGTACACCCAATGTCTGCTGCCTGACTTCCTGTGGGGCCTTTGCTAACTCTTTTCAGTTTAGCTCCTGGGTAAATGCGACCCAAGGTTAGGCTGTCTTTGTCACTTATTCTGGCTCCATGCACTAAGATGAGTACTTCATCAATGAAATCTCTGCATGCTAACTTAGTCATCAAGGAGGGTGTGGGGGGGGCTGTGGCCATGTTATACATTTTTGATGTCAGTGGTTGTGTTAATGTTAAGGGCCAGAGTCCTGATTTGTGCTGGCTTGGGCTGTGAGGATGCTGGGATGATCACTCTCTTCACAACTGACTTCAAGCCCAGTATGATATTCTTCCTGGGATGGTCTTAAGCCATTCTACTGGCTTTTTTGGGATGATGGGATATTGGTAGGTAGAATGGCTTACCCTGAAGATGGATTTAGACTCCTGTTCGCTGGTCAGGCTACTTTAAAAAAAATTTTTTTCATCAAGTAAGCTGGCAAGTTCTTTCAAAACGTCTCCCTGGCCACTCAGCTAAATCCTTTACAAACTGAAGACTTCCAAAAGTATTAAAGGAAGCAGAAGTCTCCATTTATGGCTTTGGCATAGTGCTGAGAGATGAGTCAAACCTGCACAAAGTAGGGGAAGAGCAAACAAGATTGGCACTACACAGTAAAGTAGGTAAAAATAAGAAATGTGGTTATCAGTCACTGATTCTTGAAAAACTTCGAAGCAGTTATGCAGAAAGAGGAATAAAGTTTGTCAAGAAAATATCCAAGCATTCCAGCTTGGAGAAACCTCCTTGGTATCCAAACATCAAGTGGACTAACAGAGAAGTGAAGAAATGTGAGCTGAGCAGCATGAATGGAGCTGAGGGAGGGGCCAAACAGTCTGATGTGTTCCAGGTGCTAAGCATTCCTAATACCTGTGTGTGTGTGTGTGTGTGTGTGTGTGTGTGTGTGTGTGTGTGTGTGTGTGTGTGTGTGTGTGTGTAAGAGGGGAGACTTGCTTCCCCTTCAACTGCCTTGCTGCCTGCCCTGGCCCTTACTGTCCTTTCTAACCTCCTACTTTTCAAAGGCCCTCTTCCTCTGTGCTTCAAATGTCTCAAAAAAGACTTGCCTTTTGGATCCACTTCACAAAGACATACAAGGGAACGACCATGCATAATCAGTGAAGCCAACTTTTTCACAACCTCAGTCTAAAATGTACTTTCAACTCTTTGTCTAATGGGGTGTTTAACATCAGCCCCCTTTCATCATCTGGTAATGGCAAGATTCCTAGTGAGGCATACCTGCAAAGTAAGGTACCTCTGAGAGTCCCGTAACACAGGAACCTGTGGCATTCTAAACACATTTTATGGCATTTTAAAAGAAAGGCAGTTTACATCAGTTTACCCAGAAATTCATCCATGATTTCATTAGACATGTCTTCTGCTTGTTGAAGAACATCCCTGTGATATTTTATATGTGTTTGGCAATTGATACTAACCTAGAGGACTTGACATACAGAATGTTTCTATGTTGAAAGAGTCCAACATAATACTTTCCATATAAGCGAAGAGGGTGTTGAGTGCTGTGTCAGACAGGACTCCCAGACCAGATTGCACACACACACACACACACACACACACACACACACACACACACACACACACACACACACACACACACACACACACACACACACACACAGACACTGAGGCACACTCACACACTCAGACACTGAGGCACACACATACACACTCATGCACACACACACACACACACACACACACACACACACACACACACACACACACACACACACACACACACACACACACACACACACACACACACACACACACACACACACACACGCAAACACACAGACATACACTATAGCAGGTAGACTAGGGCTCTTGTAGAGACAGAGATATTTATACTTTTGCGGGGCTATGTAAAACCTATCCGTCTCTTTGAGGGATTTTGGTGGGGAATCAGGTTTGAGGGATGCATTCTTAAATAAAAACCTGTGATCAGGTCAATAGAATACCCTGCAGTGGAAAACCTGCAGAATACAGATAATTGAAGAGAAAAGTTTGTGAACCGAAAGTGTGATGACAGACTTAGGGACACGGGTGGACAGTGGTCTCACCTTCGATAACCACATCACCAGAACAGTCAGGAAATCCTTCTATGTGGCACATCTCATCACTAAGGGCTTTTCATCCAGAAAAAAGGAGGTCATTGTCTCACTATACTCATCCCTCATTAGACTCATTATAGAGTACAATGCCCAGTTTGGTATGTACCTCACAAGGCATCTGCAACAGCTGGAAAGGCCACAGAAATACCTCACTAAATGAATCACAGGCCTAAAGCAGATGCCCTATGCTGACCATCTAAAAATACTCCAGCTATACTCTGTGGCATATCATCTACTCAGAGGTGATCCCTGCTTAACATACAAGGCCATGTCAAACCCTGAGCTGTTGGACATGCTCCACTTTAAGAAATCCCAATCCCTCAGAGCCACACACTTCATGGATCTAAACCTTGTCATCACAATGAACAAAACATGCTGGAGGGATAGGTTCCTGACCCAGAGACTCCCCATACTCTGGAATAGACTGCCCATACATGTCAAGCAGAGCACCTCCTTGGCCCTCTTCAAAAGGAACCTTGACGATTGGATGAGAGATAGGAAATTCACCCTGGGGATCACGTCAGTCGCCCTGCTAGACAGGGGTCCAGGGAAGTAAATATTGTGGGAAGAAATATCCAGGGAATTGTTATGGCTAGGCTTGTATAGGCCCAAGGGCCAATAGCCTAGTACCAGCCTATGAACTCTAACCGCAGTGGAAAAAAGTGCAATGTAGAGTCATAAAATACACTCCAGAGCCTAGCAACACTGTACAGTTAAAAGCAGGATGACAGAAACACATGGGCAGGGACTAATGCTAACAATGCTGATAACAGTGAAATTGTGTGCTGGGGTGGTATATGGCAAGGGTAATGGTAACAAACTTCAATAATGTAAATAATCGGGTATTGGGATATGTTATACCACTTACATTAACAATGGTATACCTGTGCATCAAATGGTATGAATTTTCATTTTCTTCCTACTGTCTGTCCAGTGCTCTTATGTCATGAAGTGTACTCAGTGACTGCACTTAAGTTTTTGCTGTGGTTGCCATTCAGTACTTTTCTCATCTTGAGAATCTGCATTTTGCAACCTTTCCTTCATCAAGCCTTGCATTAGTTTCATCACAGGATTCGCTTAAGTGCACTGCTGAAGGCTTGTAGAACCATTTGAAATGTTTCAACATTAGGCTAAGGTTTCATCTGAAAGAAGCATCCTCTTAAGGGTAGCTTTGTAAAATGATCTCTTTGCCAGCCATGCCACCACCTAAGAGAGACAGAATATAATTGCAGCAAACAGGCCAAGTATTCTTCATCCATGGCTGAGTATGACATCTCAGAAATGGAGGGGGTCCCTTTTTCTTGTCACTGGTGAGGTCACTCCCAAGATGGAAGACTGAATTGCTGGCAGGTAATCTAGAACACTTGTCCATTTACAAGTTATTTGGACTGCAGGTTAGAGACAGCCTTCCCTATCCGCTACTGGTATGAGTATAGGCCAAGAGAAAAAAATAGTAGGTCCTAAACAAAAGACCAGTACTGATAGACTTTTTAGTAGAATCTAGAACAGAAGCTGTCATTAAAAAAGGAATAATTAGTAGAGCATATAAAATATTGCATGATAGGGCGGTCGCGGTGATGCAGCGGTTAACATTGCCACCTCACAGCAAGAGGTTCTCTGGTTCAATTCTCTGCCTTCTTTGCAGAGTCTGCATGTCTTCCCTGTGGTCACATGGGGTTTCCTCCAGGTGCTTCGGTTTCCTCCCACATCCCAAAGACATACTGTAGGTGGATTGGACACTCTCAAGTGGCCCTAGGTGTGAGTGTGTGTGTGTGTGTGTGTCCCTTCTATGGAAGGTTGGGCGCCGGGCTGGCAACTCAACACCATAAAACTCCACTGCCAATTGTTCTGTGGACTGTTGTTCTGCTGTGGCGACCCTTAACTGTGATAAGTCGAAAGGAGATGATGGTAAAATATTGCATGATAACTTTAAGAATCAATCAGAGGAGGTTAGAAAGGATTGGGAAGAGAGATTAGATAAGCAATTCACAAAGAAACAATGTGAGGATATATGTATGTCTCCCAAATATGCACAAAATCTAGAAGATTTAGGATTTTTGCTTGGAAATGTTTACATAGATATTTTTATACCCTAAATAGACTTCAGAGAACTTTTCCTCAGGTAGACAGCAAATGTTGGAGGTGTAACAGGGAAAAAAAGAGGTAACTGGGAACATATTTTTTGGGAGTGCGGTGAGTTGGCGGGCTTTGAGGATTCCTATCAGAGATGCTAGGTGGGCAGATTGGTGTGACGAGGGAAAGGATTTTTCTGAGCTATGATACAGAATCAGAATTGCCTATACAAGGAAAAGCTTTGCGTACCTAATTATGGTGGCTGCCAAAAAAAGCAATTACTAAAAAATTTAAATCAAAATCTATAGAAGTAGTGAATATAGTATTGTATTTATTTTGTTTGTTAACCGGGTAGTGTCCAACTGGACCAGGGGCCAGAGTTCAGTGGAGACCTGGGGAGAAAAGCTCCAGATTGTACAATGCAATATAATACAGGACAATCCAATACATACAGCAGTAATTTATATACAAAGCAACTTGTGGTTTATATACAGAACAAAAACAAGTTCCAATAAAAAATTCAACAACAATGATATATATGCAATTAAGCAGAGAAATAATGAATTTTGATTAGAGTCAAATATCATATGTAGGTAACAGTTATGCACACTGTATGTTTGAAGCATGTGGCTAAGGATGTCTATCAATCTGCTGATCCCAGAATGGAGCAGCAATGGCACAGTCCAGAAAAGAGGATGAAATAACACATCCGGGTAGGGTGAGTAGCAATACTGGGGTCGTAGATATTAATAGGGGTTGTGTGAAGTAGATGAACCCTATAGGGTATAAGTAGAAGGTATGAGAAGGAAATTAGCCTGGAGAGTGGCAAGAGCACAGCCAGTGATTAGCAAGGTGTTCCTTTAGGAGGAGTTTGAACTGATGGAGGTTAGGGGTTTTAGTTATGGAATCGGGAAGAGTGTTCCAGTGTCTGGAAATTTTGTGCGAATAGAGTGAGTCGCCATGAAAGTTGTGGGAGTTGGAAACCTTTAGCAAATGTTTGTTAGAAGAGTAATATAGATAAAATAACTAGAACTGAGATCTTTAGAAAAGGGTAGGAGCAAACTACACAGGAAAAAATGGGAATTGTGGGAACAATACATACAAGTGAGGAATGAGGTCTAAAAGGCGGCAGGACTTTTATGAGCTATGTAATGTTTTGAGTGAAAAAGATTGGGTAGATTATAAGTGATGTATAATGTTTGCAACTGGGAGTGTGTCAGTATGGATTGTGATGTAAAATGCTTGCAAATAGGATTGTGTCGGTGTGGTTTGTTTTCATTTATATAAATGTATGAATGCCTGTGTCATAAGTGATGGTTTAATAAAGAAGAACAGTTGCCCATCTACCTACTTAACTGAAAAAACTTCTTGAAACTTCGACAAGGTGTCTATTTCTCACACAGGGAAGGCATCAGAGAGAGAGTGAAAGTCTTTAAGATCTGCTAGCTAAAATGATAATCCTTTATACAAACTTCTGCAGTGTTATCTGCATCTTAATTATGTCATCTGTTTGCCACACAGATATTCAGACTGTAGTAATGTAATTTAGATAAGATATTTTGTTTCAGTAATTGCTGAATAGCTCAGCAATGCGAAGTAATTACAGTTAGACATATTTATGCCAAGTAGCTGATGCCTTCACTACGCGGATTTACTTTCTTTGCAGGTCATTTTGCATGATTTCAGCTCTTCTGAGAAACTCATATGTTATCATTCTAATAGCTTTTGTTCTTACATAGAGTCTTCATCCTGTATCTTCTTTCTTTCAAACGTAGGACTTTGTTTTCTTTCTTTGGTATTATACAAACAGACTAGGTCATGTGAATGTCAGAATCACTGCCATGGTTACGAGTGTGTCAGACAGAAGGCACTGAGTGGCAGGCTAGGGAAAGCATATGAATAAAACCACAACTTTGTGTGCAATGGTCTACTTTATGATCAGGATATCAAAGAAAACAAAGTGTGCACTGATGGGTACATCCTGGCCATTTCAACTCAAACTGATTTTTCCAATTTTTGGCATTTGTTTGAACATACCTGTCAGAAAAAGGATGATTTTTGTATGCATAGCTTCTAGATGACACCTAAATTTTAAGTTATAGTATAGTCAAAGCATACATGGGCTGAAAAGGTTACGAAACTGATACAATACTGTGCCTGCAAGTCTGTGGTGTCCTTTCTTCTGCAGTAGCAGCACTTCAGAGTTCTGTTCCCGAAAGACCTAAAAGTGTACCTTTTCTACTTGCTTTTATTTTCATGGATATTCATAAGCCATATCCATGAAACACTGTCTAGCATTTAATGATAGCATAAAGAATGAAATTCTGACTACTTTATCATGAATAAAAGTGACAAAAAAAATGTTTACCCCACCCTGCTCTGCCAATACACTAAATACAACAAATTCAATATTTTAGTAAGCCTAACAAAGACTGCAAAATAAACTAAATGTTAAAAATAGCAAAGGTAAAACATGAATCATATAACATTACCTCTTACAGTGAGTCGCCCATGTTGTAATCCATCCACAGTGACAAGACGGACTGCATTGATATCATTATTGTCCACAATCTGAAACTGCTTCCACGTAATTGGTCGAGATTGGCCTTCAAGAAGATCAAGCCCTAAAAAATAAATAATGTGTCAAAGCTGCTACACAGGCTGCAGAAAAAAGTTGTTACAGTTACTTTAAATGTCTGTTTTTATTCAGTGTATTTTCAGGTGATTAGGTGTGGTGGTGGTGCTGCGGTAGTGTTGTCGCCTCACAGTTAGACGTTGCCTGTTCGATTCTCAGTTAGAGTGTCTTCTGTGCGTCAACATGCGTGAACGGGTGTTCCTTCGTTGAAGGTTGTGCGTTAGGCCTGGCAAGCCAGCACATAAAACTCTACTGCCAATCATTAGCGGACCGGAGTTCCGCTGTGGCGACCCCTAACCGGGAAAAGCCGAAAGACACAAACTTGCTAGCAAGGGTGATACAACATAAATACATTTATATAGTAGTAAACTATAATCTACAGAAAGCAGCAATGAACAAGAATGCTGAATGACAGATGATGACACAGATAATGCAGTCAATCTACACTGCAAAAAATGAGTAAATGTGAAAGCTTTCTACTATCTTGTTTCACTTTGTTGCTTGATTATGGTGTCCTTTTGAAGTGTGAACTCAGTAAGTGAGTTATAACATAATTAACTGCAGCTAAAACATAATCCAACAGTTAGGCAACTATAATGTAGTGAAAAAAATACTATTAATAAACTTTTATAGGAGACGGGGGAAAAAGCAGATCACATCTGACAATCAGAAGTGATGTAAGACAATGACAGACCTAAATAAATGCACTCTGTTTTTCTCAGCATAGGAATGCTGTCATAGCCAAGGGTCCATGGAGTTCAACCCCACCAGTACCCTGTACCTAACTTTAATTTGCTTAATTTGCATGTAGTTATAGGATTTGTCCCCAAAGTATGGCAAACTACATTGAGAATGCCACTACACAAGGGTGGCCCTACCACGGGAACAGGAAACCATAGACCCATTAGCCTGGCTAGTTTGATTTACAAAGTCACGGAATGCAAAGTATTTCACCTTATTGATGATATGAGAAACCTTATCAGGCTAGATCCACATCAGTTTGGCTTTGTCAATGGGAGATTCTGCCTACTCAGTTTAGTTGGACACAGTAGACATTCAGATCACACATTATGTTTGGATCTGGCCAAAGTATTTGACGCAATCCCCCGTGCTGACATTGTTAATAAGCTAGCTGCCTTAACAAGTTAATACGTTAACTGCCTTAAAGTATGGTTGCATTGTGAAGTGAATAGTCAATTGGCTGAAAGCTAAAACCTTAATACTTAAGGTGGCAAACACCTCCTCAGAAAACATTAAGGTAACTAATGATATGCCCCGAGGCTCAGTACTGAGACCCCTCCTTTTTGGCTTCTACTTATCTGATCAATATATAGGACCTTTGATTAATTAAGTTTTCAGATAACTGCAAACTGGGCATTATCATCACATCTCTCTCTGATACCCATTTATTACAGCAGGAACTAGCCCTTGTAAACAAGTGTTGTGCAGAACAGTGCTAAAAATGTAGCACTCTCACATTAGGTACATAACTCACTCCCTAAGTATACTGTCTACCCATTACCCCACCAGAAAATCATGACATATTCAGGGATCTTACAACCTGAGTCAACAATTAACTATCCTTCAACCACCATTTTGCACAGCAGATTATCCAAGTCAAAAGATATCATCATCCTTCTGTATGCAGTCGCAATTAGACCAAATAGCAAGTGCGGCACCCCTTCCAGAATATGCCACTGCAAACATATTAAGCAACTTGAAACTCCACAGAGATTCCTCATCAAGAAGACTGCCGGCTTAAACTCCCTGAGCTGGCAGGAAAGCTCTGAGGTACTATTCCTTTACTCTGTTTCTTAACAGGTTTTCCTCAGGTGATTCTGGAGAGATCTATGCTTTGCATTACACACCATTAGATACTTCATTCTCCTTTATCTCATGTATCTTTGCAGGTCAAATGGCTCTACTAATACCACTGCTAGGTACCTAAATCCCCCAGCACATAAATGATGCAAAACAGTTAATATATTTATGCTGACGCTGGTGATCAGGACTGAATGCTTCATGCCTAGCCTGAAATGGGGAAATGAGTGGATGTCATTGAGTACCTCATTGTTGTATTTCTGTTACCCAACGAAGGGTCTCTGGGATGAGCACTTAAATTATAGTAATCATTTTGTTCATATTTTTCTCAAGACTTATTTATTTATTTGCTTGATTGTTTGTTAAGTGAGTAGGCGGGTTGGTCAGCTGATACTTTTCAGCGATGACCTGGGCTCAGAAGCAGCATTAGAGTAAGTAGGTTTAAATAGCACAGTATTTCAGAAATAACACAGCATTTCAGGTGAAAAGAATAAATCAGAGTAGTTTTGAGGAATAAGCTTCAAATATTTCTGTGAGTAAATAAACACAGTAATAATATTATGATTGATACCAACAATTATAAAAGACCCAGTCTCAAAGATTATTACTGGAAATAAATATAGCACAGAGTAAATAACACAGCATCTCAAGAGACAAAATAAGTCAACAAAACAACAGTTTTGAGAGCTAAACATGAAATAATCCTGTAAGGTGAAAATATTTATACTATTAGAGAATAGCATGATGTAAAGAGAAGGGATGACAGTAACTACATATAGCATGTGTTGTAATTAAGTACCAGCTGATGTACTAAGGGTTTTCTTTTTTTTTTTTTTTAAACAAATTTAAAGATTTCCAAACTGAACCATGATTGACCATCGTATTTTCACATTCTTTCAACTCTGGTAGTAAGATGAGTGACTTGATTTCTTGCTATGAATGGCTCCAAATGGCTGGTCTGGATAAAGAGAATGCTTTCTCTTCAACTGCCATTTTAAATGTAAGCCTGATAAGAATTAGACTTCTTCCTTGGCTATTCCTTAGTGAGTATGGATGTTCTCTAATAGGCAGTGTTCTTCTCAAATTTGGGCAATACCTTTTAGTTTAAAATTAAGATCCTGGTACCATTGCCTTATACCTTGAGGTACCCAGATTCTACCTTGAGGTGAAGCACATAGGCCCATCAGACATAGTGCAATGAACCAATTGTGAGTTTCTGGCTCAGTTGTGAGACGGTAAAAGGAAGGTCTGGGTTGCAGGTGACCTGAGTGTCCATCAGATGAGTCACTTTGCGATAAGGGGATGAGGATATTTTTTTCAGAACTGTGTCTGTTCATCTCAGAAGGTGAGGGTAGGTGTTTTTCATACTAGTGTGACCAGAAAGGCAGTCTTTAGAAGAAAGGGAAGGAGGGATTGCACGGTATGCATCTCAATTTCTTTACTGCTATAACCTCATGGAAGATGTATGGTCTTTGATGGATTTCTACTGGCATCATTTTTGGGGTTCCAGGAAAAACCAACTAAAAAAATAAATGTTCCACTGTCTGCTGCTAAAACAGTCTTTATAACCTTGCATTCTAAAAGTCATTGGAAAATGGGTTTGATCAGATACAGCTAACTCTCTGAAAGAGTTGGGATGCCAAGCTAGAGAGGAAAACAGGAAAAGTGTATGGTAAAACCCAAAGTTGTAATCTCCCTTACCCATTTATTTGAGTTAAGGAGAAACCACAAATAAGTCTTCCCAAAAACTGAAACACTCCAGAGAGGAATGGGGGGAGGGAACTAAGGATAAGTGGTCACAACTCATAAGATCCAGTACTTTTTGAACAGAACGTTCTCCTGATCTATACCCATATTGCTTGGGCTGACCATTTTGCCCTTCCATGCTTGTAGGTTCATAGGTTCATAGGTTCATACTAGGCTATCTGCCCGAGGGCATTTACAAGCCTAGCCCATAGTTTTGTGGCTTACGCCACCCCTTTAGTATGGGGAACTATACCCATTATTTTGCTGTGCCTCTGTCGAGCAGTGACACTGAGGTAATCCCTGGGGTATATCTGCGATCTCCCATCCATTGGTCAAGATTTCTCTTGAACAAGGCCAGCGAGGTGCTCTGCCTCACATATACCGGGATTTTATTCCACAGCATAGGGAGTCTTTGGGTGATGAATCTATCCCTCCAGCACGTCCTATTAATAGCCGTGTCGAGGTTTAAGTCTCCCGCCCTTGTGGCTCTGACGGATCTAGATTTTTGAGGTGAAGCATATTCATCAAATCTGGGTTTGACATGGCCTTGTATGTTAGGCAAAGGTCACCTCTGAGCACTGAATAGAGCTGGAGTTCTTTCAGTCGGGCAGCATAGGACAGATGTTTGAGACCCTTTATCCTTTTGGTGAGGAACTTTTGTGGCCTCTCCAGCTGCTGCAAGTGTCGGGTCAGATACATTCGAATGGGGCATTGTACTCAATCATTGGTCTGATGAGTGATGAGTATAGGGAGACTATGACCTCCCTTGATCTAGATGAGAATCCCTTCATGATAAGGTGGGCAATGTAGAGGGTCTTCCTAACTACTTTAGCTACATGGGTGTCGAATGACAGACTACTATCAACCTGGGTCCCCAGGTCCCTGATAACTTCTTCTGTGCTCAGTGGATTGCCACCTATTTGGTAGCTAGTGGTAACCTTGTTTTTCCCGAAGGGTATGACTATGCATTTTTTGGCATTTAACTTTAGGCCATGGCTCTGGCACCAGTTATCCATTTCTGTGAGACCCTTCTGAAGGATATCTGTGTCAGATGTGTTTTCTACTATGGAGTTTGCAGTCATCTGCAAACTTTGTCAGCCATAACCCTCCTGTGTTTGCTTGTACTAAGTAGATGCCAAACAAGAGTGGGCCCAGGACTGAGCCCTGTGGTATACCACTTGTGACAGGCTTTGAGTCTGACATGGCGCCAGCAACTCTGACCCTGTGGGTTCTGTCACTCAGCCAGTTTGCAACCCATCTTGTGATATATGGGTTAACATTTAAGCTGATGAGTTTTTCAATGATACCGTGGGGTATTGTATCCAGATCGAGGTAGGCTGTATGGACTGCCTTTCCCTCATCAATGGCTTTGGTGACTTTTTCGAAAAAGTCAACCAAGTTTAGAAGGCATGATCTGCCTTTGACAAAGCCAAACTGGGATGGATCCAAAGTCTGCAAATTTCCTATGTCTTTATTTATGAGGTCCATTAAGATCCTCTCCATGGCTTTGCAGATAAGGCTTGTCAAGCTAATGGGCCGGTAATTTCCAGGGTCGGTGGAGGCACCGCCTTTGTGAAGTGGGACCACAGTTGCAGTGCGCACTCCTGGTATCCAGAGGTAAGACTATGATTAAACAGCTGTCCTAGCTGTGGGTTTAATTCCTCATTGAGTTCGTGGAGCACACAGCCGGGGACACCATCAGGTTCCATGGATGCTGTGTTTTTGCTTTGGAGAGAGCAGTTCTCACTTTTGGAGATGTTTGGGGGCTGCAATCGCTTGGTATAGATATCTCTCCTTTTGGGGAGGGAGAGAAGTTTGCACTGAACCTGTCAGCCAGTATGTTGGCAATGTCTGTAGGATCAGTAATCTTCACATCATTTTGAACTAGTTCTGAGCATATCTGGGAGTTTCCTCCCAGGTTTCTAACATAGCTAAAGAAGGCCTTATGATTGTCTTTTGAGTCTTTAGCTATTTTTCTCTCAAAATTTGCTTTGGATGATTTTATGAGAGCTCTTAGTTTTTACTTATAGTGATCAAGGGTGTCTTACCTTTTAAGGATTTTGCTCTATCTTGTAGTAGCTTCCTCCTTTTGTTGTAGAGTTTGTTTATGGCTGGGGTCCACCAGACTGGATGCTTGCCTTTGGTACAAAGAGTCTTTGTTTTGCTTGGGATTGCCTTATCCATGCAGTCCTGCAGGTGCTGGTAGAAGGCATTTGTAAGTGATTCAGCGGCTTGAGTACTGTTTTCCTGGGCCTTAAAGGAGACCACACTAGTCTTTAGAAGTGTGAAGTTGGCTTTCGGGAAGTTCTTTACTGTGGTCTTTTTTATTTCAGGTGGGGGTGGGATGAGGACCTCCAGCGAGATTAGTTTGTGATCTGATCTCACCAGTGAGGGGTATACTTCCGGTGTTGAACATTGTGCTCCCATGTTCGTGATGATGAGATCAAGTATGTTTTCTCCTCTTGTGGGGATGGTGACTAGTTGTTCCATGGCATTTGAGTTTATGAATTCCAGGAACTTTTGGGCTAGGGTGTTTGGGCTTGAGTAGTGTTCCCAGTCTATATTAGGGTAATTGAAGTCACCTAGTATGATGGTGTTTGGTGATACATTTATCCCTCTAGTGTTTTCAGGAAGGCCATGTGAGGTTCCTGAGTTTGTGAGGGTGGCCTGTAACATGCTACAATTTGCAGAGCAGTCTTGCCTATGGTTAATTGCACCTGGATGGTCTCCGATGCATCGTGCGTTGCCACCAGTCTTGAGGTGTGGGTGTCCTTGATGAATATGGATACCCTCCTTTCTTGGTATTGTCCATTTTGGGGCATGATAAGAGGTAAAACCTGATAGTGCTGGGGTGCTCTCAGGAGCCTTGAACCAGGTTTCTGTCACTGCACAGACATCGATGTTCTCCATACTGAGAAGGGCCTCTGCATTTTGAGATTTAGACTTCTGGCATTGAGCAGCATTACCCTTAGTTTTTTCCTTTTTGTGTTCTAGGGTGGTAGGTTTAGAATTTGAGCCTTGCCTAAAAAGGCACTATGGGGTGGCAAGAGCCTTTGCCAATATCTGGAATCCCAGGGTGACAGGTGCAAGCCGTCCCTGTCCAGCATGTCATCCCAGGCAGACAGACATTGGATCCCCTTTGAATGACACCAGAGTTTAAGCCAATTGTTAAAGCTGATCATCTTATCTCTGTATTGTGGCATCATTCTTGGTGAAGGTAGGATACTGCTCAAGGTCAGGGTCATACCTGCCTGGGCTACATAATCAGAGAGCTCCTCAATGTCTCTTTTCATGTAGTCCAAGGAGTCAGGTCGTTTACACCAGCGTGGACAATGACTGAGTCGTATTTGTACCTGCTGTTGAGAGACCTGAGTGCTTGCGTTATGTGGCGGATTCTAGCGCCCGACAGGCAGCTTACTGTGACCTTCTCCTTACTCAGTCTGGTGGCAGTGTGTCTGACTATGGAGTCACCAATGACTAGTGTGTCTGGCATTGTGTTTGGCCTTAAGGGCTGTGACTGTTTGACACTCTGACTGTGAGGTCTATGTGTTGCAGGTGTTGTGTTCTGAGGTGGTGGTTGTTTGGGTGTCTGCTTTGGTGGCCTCTGCTGTTTTGGTAGATTTTTGATCAGAGCCGAGTATGTCTTTGTGTGTTTATGTGTATGATTTGAGGTTGTGATGGTACTATGTGAGACTGGGTCTATAGTGTGTGTGGTAACCTTCTCCTCCTGACTGGTCTTGCCAGTCCTATGTTGAGAGAGCTCAGCCTCCAGTTTGGCCGTATAGTTGCATCTCTCATGTATTTGTGTTTTGTGGGAGGAGGAGAGGGTTGTCTGTGTACATGAGGTAATTGTAACATTGCCTCAATATTCCCAGGTTCACCAGCTGAGCAGGAGAGGACACTAGCAACTGATCCCTCGACATGCTAGAAGGACTAGACAAAAACTTTAAAAGAGATTCGGTGACCGAGAAATGGGGTTTGCCTTTTGGGGTGATATCTATAAGAGTGCCGTATCAAGGTAATAAGTACTGTAGGAGCAAGTGCTAGGTTTAACAGATAGAGAAAAGTCTACTTGGAGTCAAGTAGAGATGATCTTTTAGGTATTAGAGAAAGTGCTAGTAACAGGGATGCTTAAAGGTAAGATTGAAAAGAATGCACTCTGCAGTGTGCACTAGAGAAGTTAGATATGAAAGTAGGTAACTTGAGTTTTACCTGTTTAAAAAGTTAAGGTTTAGTGGAGAGTTACTATTTTTAAAACAGCAAGATGGACTGAAAGGGGTGGTTACTTTTGTATTTTGGTACTATGAAATACTGTAGGATGGCCAATAAATTTAAATAATTGAAGGGGTGGGATTTCAAAAGTGATGGTTTTGTGATTACTCCCATAAGCCAGTGAAAGTAGAGAGAAATGAGATATATGGTCAGGTTAACATAAGAGGCGGGCAACTAGAAAGACAGTGGTATTTAACAAGACAACTTAAATGGGTGTGAGGGCGGGAAAAATTCTGCCTGACTCAGAACAGAGAGAGCTGTGGTCTCTTTTGAAGTTTTAATATGCTGTTAAAACAGAATGCAAGCAAAACACAAGGTAAAGAAAACAAACTACAGTATTCAAAATATAGAAAGGCAATACAGAAATACAAAAAATAACAGCAAACTAACCTTTGCTTCACAGCAAAGTGTAGCAGAGTCTGGATGAGCCTTTCTGGTAAAACCTTTCCTTTCCTTTCCATTGTTTCTTTTGTTAATGCTGATCCAGCTTTTGTTTTCTATAAAACAGCCAGTATTTAGTAGGACACTTCCTAGAATCTCTAGGGATCGTCCTGTGGAAATGCTGTTTAAAGTTCTGCATTTTCTTGCCTTCTTGTTCAATATTCTTGAATACTTTCTGAGATGGAAGAATAAAAAGATGCCTGCTTAGGGGTGATTTAACAACTACCCAGTGTGAATTATAAGATGTCCATGCCTCTTGGAAAGTGCTCTGTTTGCAGCTGCTGTACAACAGGCATTTATAGCACTGCAACCACAATTACCAGAGTGCTTACTCAGTGTGTCTCTTGTTTGAAAAAGTTCTGTAACCTCACTTCCTTGGCACTGCTTGAGAATATGTCCCATATATCAGAGCACGTGCACCTGGTGATTTATGAAGCAGACTTCCAGGCAGACAGTTCTTACATAACCTATCCAGGACTCTGCTCTACCTATTCTTTGTGGCATATTTGGACCCTTGAATGTGGATTCAACTTAGATCCCCCTGAAGCATCCAAGAAATACCAAGTGGGTCTGCCTCAGGGTTTGCATAGGAGTGCTTACCCTGGCCATGCACTCTATAAAATCTGTCAAGCTCCTGCATGCAATGAGAAGTAAATGAACATCTGTAAAGGTCTACATTACCCAAAAGAAAGATGTTGGTTTAGATTCTTCTGTCCTTAAAAGTTCTAAGTATATTTTTGAGCTTTTTGAAACTCTTTTACCACCCACTTAATGTGTTTCCTTATTCCACTAGAGGAACCTGATGACATGTATTTTATCATATGAATCATAACTCAAGGAAGACTGAATCTGGTTCACACAAACCAGACCCTCTTCTTTCAGCTCTGAGGCATAGGGCCCATCAGAGGTGGGTCCTTATTTTTCTTCTTCTTTTGGGTGACTAAATAAGGGGAAACTGATGTATTCACCCTAATTTACTGAGGTCTCACTTTACTACTGAAAAGCTGTCTACCACAATTTACAGTGGCCCTGGTCTTTGTAATGAATGGAAGAGTAGCAATTTCTACTGGGGAGTTATCTCCCTCAGGTCAAAGTGCACCTTTCTCTCCTCCCTGAACCACAAGTTTGGAACTCAAAATTGCTGAAATTTAATGCCCCATACATGTTTTCATAGTTCTTTTGTTAGTGTCTGGCTTGGCTAAAGAGGGATAAAGATCCTAGTTTTCTGAAGATCTGCAGACAGTGCCACTGGAAATGACTGATTATCATGAGGCTGAGAGGTAAGATGCAGTGTATATAACATGTATGTACTGTAATCCCAGGCCCTTCAGGCATTTCTGGACTTTTGTCATATGTAATGTGGCACAAGCATCCATTCAAACAGAACAGTAGGGAATGGTTACATGTGTGATCCAGTGCTTTGATTTAGGTCCCTCCATTGTGGTGGCTTTGATTTGAGATAAAGATAAGAAAGTCTTTCATCAGCTGGACTTTGTCCCAAGTCAAACAGGCCATGCAGTTTTGCATATTTGGAACGGTATCCAAGAACCTCCATTGTAAACTTTGCAATGATTGTTATTTTATAATCTTGTAATTCTGACATTTACTATATTTGTACTTACTGGAGCTTTTCTCCCCAGGACTCCATTGAAAATGGGTCCTTGTGGCCCAATGGACTACCCTGGTAAACAAACTGCAAATAAATAAATAATTTCACTTTGAATCTGATAAAATGTCTGTGATCCTTGTGGATCTTGATGTACAGATACCTTTTATGTCTGCGGTGATAATGAATGCATCCCTCAAAATCAGGAAGAAAGGCTTGGAGACTGCAAGGCTTAGAGGGTTTGTATCTTGAATTTCTCTGCTACCACATATTTGTCTAAACTTGACAACTCCAAGCCACGTTTTCTGATGCAGATATTTTGGCCCTCACTATGTCCCAGATAACTTGGGAATGACTAGTAGCTCAGCCACTAGAGGTGTCAGCCCAAAAGACATGGGAGCAAGTGGCCAATGTTAGCTCTCCCTTTCTATGGTAGGGTGTTGGGAGAACCATTCCACAACAACTGGGCCACTTAAGGAAGGAACAGTAGTACACACTTTGCATGTGAGACTTGGGAAGCATGAGCTCACCAAAGAGTGCCTGCATTGTTGTTGAGGGATATGGCTGCAAGAAAACATGCCCTAGTACTGGGCTCAGAATTGCAAACACTACACTGCAGCTTCTAGCTAACAGGGTAATGGGTTAGGTGCATAAAAACAAGAAATCATAGCAGGTGGTGTCAGTAACGATATCATACTGGAGATGCGCTCACTCTAATTACAGTTAACAAGGCAGTCTGCACCTGGGTATTCTTGGTAACCCTTCTCACCAGACTGCCCTAGTGTGGGAGAAAAACTGTTCCCTTTGGTCTAGGGGAGGTCACTGGTTATAGGCTTTGATTCAGTGGGATACATGGACAAAAAAACAATAGAAAAACACTTACAGGTCCAGAAGGGGTCACCACTGGCTATCCTTTTTTAGTATTAGAAATAATCTCAACTAATACACTATCCTGTCTCTAAACATAAAAATTATTTGGATTTCTTTGCTATTCAGTAATTATTTTATAACATGTAGTGCATGCTGTAATTGGTCCTTTGTTCTACAAGGGATGCCTTCAAATTGAAGGACCTGAATAAATTGTTCTGTATATATAACCAGTGGGTACTACTTCTCTTACCAATTTCTCTGATGTCAGGTGAAACCACTGTTTTGGAAAACAGAGAAGTCTCCCTCCAGGATGATTGGAAGTGGTGGTGTGCTGAAATAAGGTGTTTTGCCAAGCAATTCCTGTGGAAAGTTGCTCCTGTTGTACAAAGGGAATTTGTCCCTCGACCTCTGTTCCTGTGGCTACCTAGCTTGGTCATTTTTCTGTCTGTCTCTCTCCATGACAGCTACTTAGACTGGACTTGTTTACACTGCCTGTACTGATCATGCTTAGTTTGTTTCTACTAAAAGGGCTAAGCCTTACAAGGGTAGCCCCTTGAGAACCTAAGGAATGGAAGGATGAAATACTTTCACACTGGAAGGGATAGAGGAGTCATGAAGCATGATTCCGAAGCTCAGACCCCATAGCTGCACCAGTGGGGTAAGTATTCACAGTATCACATGATAACTACAATTTAGCATAACATTCCCTTTTTTTTCCAACAGTCTGGGAGATCTGCTAATTTGTTTGTTTTTTAGAGAGAGATGTTTCAGATTCCCTAAGTCAATTACTCTCCCTCAGAATAACCACAAAGCACTGGACTACATGACTTATCAATGATGGGTTTAATACTCAAGATGTTAGAGGTATACAGAACTATACACTTTTCTCACAATACACATCTAAAATTTAGTACTCCTTGTCGTTAGGCAAACTATTTAAGCCTTGGCAATACCTTGGGTCCCCTAGAAGTCTGTACAGAGAACACATCTGGTTGTGCTACTGGATTACTGTATCACTCCTGGACATGTCTGAGTCTGTTTCATATCATGTGGCCTGGAGGCTAGAATCTGTTTCCAGTGAAGTGCTGTAAAACATAACAAAAATGCCTTACTAACAGGTAGAACAGCAGCGGGCCTAGGCTGCTCACTTTCTAAAACTGCAGTAATTGTCTTTTTTAGGATGAAACACATTTCTGCCCTGCCCCTCCCACTCAAAGTGTTCCTTTATCGGATTAAAGGTATCTGCCGGGGTAACATCTTAAAATGGGGGGGGGAGTTAACAAAATCAATCTGAGTCACCCGTATCACAGCTCATGGGGGAATAAATTTGGTATAGACCAGGTCTTCCACATCCCCATCTAATTCAAAGAAAGCCAAAGTTGTGGGATGAATTTTCCTTTCCTATCACCTTTGTCCAATCGGTGGAAAAGCCTGAATTAATTGTCAGTGCCTGGACAGACTGCTAGAGTACAGCAAAACATTCTTCTGCAAACTTCTACATTCAAAGAAGGTGGGACAGCTCTCAGATATCAGTGTAGCTGGCATTATCTCAGTGTTAAGACCTGTGATGCATATGTACTGGGTAGCATTCTCCAATAAAAAAATAGTAAGGTAAGGTACTTGCTGGATATCAGATGCACCAAAGCTAGTTAATCAAACTGCCCCATCATAATGATAAAGAAGTTCAGCCTAAACTAAAAGAGGCCTGTGGAGTCCACAGGCTGGGAAAATCCTAGGTTCCTTTCATAGCAGATAACTGGCAAATACCCACCTGAAGGTATGTCTTCATTCTTCTTCATATGAAATCTCAAATCATCAGCCTGAGATTCAGAAACATAATCTTGATTATACCAGCTGTTTTAGCCACATCTCACTCCTCAATAAGAGTTTCCTGTAAAATAACTGGAGTTTTAACTAGAGCTAAGATCTGAAAAACAGAAAAGTTTGTGAGTTGGAGTACAAGCCGGACTCTATATTCCTGAACAGGATGCAGGTATGAAATGGAAGGATCTCAAGGTGTCAGCCATGTTTCTGATTCTTGCTGACACTATCACCAGCTTAAAGTATCTTTTTGTCTCTGCATCTGTCTCTGTTTTATGTCATTTGGGCGGCTCCTTCTTCCTCTTTCCTTCTTTGGAGAGGGAAATAAAGACGGGCAACTGTTTTAAGAAGGTTCCACAAATGTGATAAAGGAAGAGGTCTCTTTTCCAATAGGCAGGAGTTTACAGTGCTGAAGGACCTAATACCTTAGGCTGCCCTTAAAACATGTGGGCTAAGCTGACCTGTATCAACATCTTAGTTGGCCTCCTCCTAAATAAACAGATAGATACTGCAAACTGCAATCTTCAGAGAGAATCAATAACATTTGTGGGGGATGTTAAAAGGCCCAGACATTCTCAATTAATCATCACAAAACAGCTAAGGAAAAACCTGCAGTATCAGTCATGAATGGTCTAAAAAAACAGAAAGGATATTTACCAATCATTGGATCAGATAGGGGAAGTGACCAAGAAAATGATACAAGTAAGCAATCAATTGATGGCGTGAGTTATTTTCCCATTTATGGCCAGGTTTCAGTGTAATATTCACAGCATGAAAGGTAACTTTGTGCCGCTGAGATACCCATAAGCTTTCTTGATTTGTGCATAAGAAAGATGTCCACCTGCCAGCAATCCTATACATATTATGACTGTCTTGCAGTAATGATCCTGGTGAAAGATGTCTGACAGACTGTGCAAAGATAAGCTACTTGTTATCCAAGTCATTTTGGAAAAATACTTATCTTAAACCCTTAACTTCAGAACATTTCAGGTATACAATAAGAATACTGCTTGCATTTTGGCTATGTTTACTATTTGTATATTAAAAGCCTTTATTTTTAAAAATGTCTCAATACTTTTTCCATGAGATGTTCAAGCAATATTACCAAAATGATTATAAATAGACTGGTCTACTTCCGTCCAAGGCAAACAAGCAGCCACATCTTGAATTTTCATGGAAAACATAATTTTACTGTCCATTTCATGCCTTCACACGTAAAAATAATTAAAAGATTGACTTCTGTTATGATGGTCTTCTAATAAACAGACAACGAATGAGTTCCCTGGAAATCTGAGATTTACTAATCGCACCTCAGAAAATAGCCAGCACATAATGGACAGTAAATCAGAATAATAGCTGTAGTATTATATTATAGTTTACAAATACATGTCAAAGCCCACTCCTCTACACAATTAATGGACCGGTTTTGAAATAAAAATCTAGACAGTCCTAATAAGATAGTAATAAGATTGTGAGGAATGGATTGCTGGGGAAATAAGGGACAGAACAAATGGAAGGTGAAGAGGTTAAAAAAGGAGAGTAAAAAACAATAGTGGATATGGGAAATAAATTCAAAGTGATAAGCTGGAACATCGATGGGATAATGAACAACATTAAATGAGATCGAATACCTCAACAATAAAAGCCTTTCAAATCAGCCCTACAACAGACACATTTGGATAACGTGTCTAACAAACTGAATAGAATAAGACTCAGGGTATTAGCAAGTTTATCATGGGAACAGGAAAACAAAGAGGAGTGATCTGGTCACTCAATAGGGGTTTTCCATTCCAAAAAGGGGAGGAGATAAAGGGACATGTGGCAGGCAAAGGGAGTATAAATGAACAGAAGATTGCCTTAATGGTGATACACATTCCCCAGAGAAGCTCAGTGACTTACCTGAGGAGGATTTTAGCAAAAACAGTAGCCTTCCAAGAAAGTCTATGTCTTTTAATGGCAGATTAGACTATAATTACAAACAGAACAGATGTGGAAAATTAAGAAAAGAGAAAGCTGTCCAAAAAAGGCTTATTTAACATCAATAGGGTGGAGAGATATCTGGAAGTTGGAAAGGAAGGAGATGAATTAGGCAAGTTTACATACTTTTCAGGAAGACATCATACATGATTAAGGATAGATAAGGTTCATAGGCTCATAGGTATATACTAGGCTAACGACCACCACCAGGGCCTTTATAAATCTAGTTGTGCAACTCAAGTCAGCCCATTTGTGTCCCTGTATATCATGGGTGTTTATTAGGTGGGGATATGTTAGTTAGGAAGTTTATAGAGGTTATGTGGGGGGTATGTTAGTTTTGGGCATTACCGTCTGCCTCTGCCTATCAGAGACATATGATCAAGACTTGAGATGAATTTCCAATTTACCATCCATTGTTCAATGTTATCCTTAAATAGGGTTAGGGATAGAATCTGCTTCACATGGATGGGGAGCCTGTTCCAGAGCATGGGGATCCTGTAAGACACATCTGTCTCACTAAGATGTCTTATTTATATCGCAAGCAAAATTTAAATCCTTAGATCTAGTGGTTCTGATGCTGCTCATTTTGCAGATGTGCAAAAGGTCCATCCGAGCTGTATCTGAGGATGCCTTGTATGCAGGCATAGATCAACTCTAGATAACCTGTAAGAGACCTAGTACAGAAATAAGGCATTAAGGCAGCCCATATAGAACAATGTGTCTATACCCTGGATTCTCCTGGTAAGTAACCTTTCTGGGCATTCCAACTGTTGCATATATTTGATAAGGTACATGCCGAATGGAAAATTATACTCAATGATGGGTCTGTTAAGAGCCGAATAAAATAGCACTTGACTTCCTTGGACCTGGAGGCCTTGCCCTTACTTATAAGTTGAGCAATATAGAATGATTTTCTTACTACCTTAGCCACATGTTGGTCAATGGCCAGATTACTATTTATATATGTTCCCAGATACCAAGCTACAGGGTTAACTCTTAGAGGTGTCTTATTGACTGAGTAATTTGCCCGGCTGGCAGTTTACTCAAAAGGCAGTACAATGCATTTCTTGTCAGTGAGTTTTAATCTGTGACTTTGGTACCAGTCATTTGTCTGTGTTAGATGTTTGTGTCAAGGGGGAATCTATGATAGCTCCCAATTTGCAGCCATCTGTGAACTTGGTCAGCTAAAGGCCCTTGACATTAATCTTTACCTCTAAGAAGTAGATGCCAAATAAGAGCGCTCCCAGCATGGATCCCTGAGGAACCCTGCTGATGATTGGTCTTTTAATGGAAGTGGTATCCCCAACCCTAACTTCCTGGGTCCTATGAATGCTGAAGTTGACAAACCACGAAAACGTAGAGGTGCTGGAGATACAGGAAATAGTAAATCCAATTCGAGAGGTGAGAGTCAGTTTAAAATGCAAAAGCGTTTATTGTAAACAAAGTCACGTTAAACACTAAACAGGTGCTTCATGGAGGATTACCTGATAGCACTTTATTATTAACGGAACTGTTTAGTTTATCTTATTCCGTTACTATACAGGGTTTCTCCATGAAGCACCTGTGAAGGCTTACACTTTTATGGAAATTGCATCATAATATAACTCATAATGCATTTGGCCCTTTAAATACAAAGTGTTCATGTGCTTTTAAATAATTAATTGCTGACAGCTGTGAATTTGTATAAATGAAGTTGTAACAGGGGAAGTTGTTGTCTGAGGAAGTTCCGACACTGTTGGAACGAAAAACGCTGTTTAGTGTTTAACGTGACTTTGTTTACAATAAACGCTTTTGCATTTTAAACTGACTCTCATCTCTCGAATTGGATTTACTATTTCCTGTATCTCCAGCACCTCTACGTTTTCGTGGTTTGTCAACTTCAGCATTCAGTGTTTCACTTTAGTTCCTGGTTTCCTGGGTCCTATCTCTGATCCAGCTGACAATCCAGGAATTTGTAGGGGTTTAAGTCCAGTTTGAGTTTGTCAACTATACTCGAGTGGGGTATTGTATTGTATCACATGCCTTAACCAGGTCCAGGTGGGCAGAATGCACTGTTTTCTTGTCATCCACTGCCTTGGTGAACTTCTCAAAGATGTCCAGCAGATTTAGAGTCCATGACCTTCCCTTGAAAAAGCCAAACTGGGATGGGTCCAGTGTCTGAAGGTTGGCTATGTCTATGTTGATCATTTCCATGATTAATGGCTTTGCATATTAGATTAGTCAGACTAATAGAGTTCTAGTTTATAGAGTCAGTTGGTGGTTCACCTTTGTGAAGTGAGATAACAGCTGCAGGCCTCCATTCTCATGGTACAAAGCCTGTTTTGAGGTTAGTGTTGAAAGATGACGCAAGTGGTCCTGAAGGTCATGTTTCAAGCTATTTAGGAGGAATCCCAGAATATTGTTGTGGCCCATTGAGGCTGTGTTTTTGGCAAGCACTGCCAAGACCTGTTCCCTGTTAGGGGGACGCTGGTAGGTATTTCATGGGGGAGGCAGGAGAGGAGTGGGGGGATGACGTTTGAACCACATTTATCAGCCAGCAAATTCACTGTCACTCTGCTCAGTGAAGGTGTCACCACTGACCGCCAGTTCGCCACACTGATGCGTGCTGCCTTCGAGGTTTGGGGAATAGCTATAGAAGGGCTTGTGGTTGTATTTTTTTTTTGCCTGTGAGTCTATCTTGACCTCATAACTGGTCTTGATGGGATTAATTATTCCTCTTAGTTTTTGTTTAGTTTAATTAGAGAATGCATATCATTATGGGGGTTGCTCTTCCTGATTTCATCCAGGATTTTTTTCTTTTTTTTTTTTTTATGTAAACTATTAAAGTTAGGATTCCAGCAGTGTGGTTTGTTCTTAGAGTTTGTTTTGGGCTTACTTCCAGTAGGTGCATCAGCCTATACACAGCCACTTACGTGATTGTACAGAGTCTCTGTGAACAATTCCATACTGGTTGCTGTGAACTCAGGGATGTGAAGGGCTTTGAATTTTGACGAATATCATATAATAGGATGTAGTTTGCTTTGGAATAGTTCCTAACTGCTACATGGTTTGCTGGGGTTACCAAGTTGATTTTTATTTCATAGGAGACATCTTTATGGCCTGACCTCACCAGTGAGGATGTGACACTGTGGAGGTTGCAGCGCTCTCCCATATCGGTGAGTACCAGAATGTAACTTCTGGTGGGTTTGCGCACTAGCTTCTCAAGGGTATTTGTAATAATAAAGTTCAGGAATTATTGTGCCTGTGAGTATGAACATATGTTTCTAGTCATTAGAGGGTTGTTTGAGTCTCCCATCAACAGTGTATTTGATTTAATGGTGAGTGTCTCAAGTAGTTCTAGGTATAAGCTATTGGAGTCTTGGGACAAAGAGGGTGACTGTAGCTTGCTAGGAAATGGTATGGGACTTTGTTTATGGTGATTTCCATATGGATAAACTGCAGGGCATTGTCCTGTTTAGCTTGTTGCTAATACAGACTGAGATCTGGCACCAGTAATTTGTTTAGGATAAGGTTTCCTAGAGAATGGATGATTATTTTAGGGATTTATTGACTGTTCCCAACTTGCAGTCATCTGCAAACTTTGTCAAACAAAGATCCTTGGAGTTTGCTTGGACTTCTGAGAAATAGATGCCAAACAGGAGTGGTTCCCACATTGAATTATGTGGGACTCCATGAGTGACTGGTCTTTTTACAGAAGTAGCTTCCCCTGTCTTGACTTCCTCTGTCCTACCCGTGAGCCAGTTGGAAATCCATTAGGTGGCATAAGGGTTTATTCCTAATTTAGTAAGCTTTTCTACAATGCCACAGTGGGGTACTGTTTCAAAAGCTTTGGCCAAGTGTAGGTAGGCAGCGTGTACTATCTTGCCTTTGTCTCCTGTTTGGAACACACTTCTCTGAAGTCAAGGCTAATGTGGAAGGCCTCTGGATGACAAAGTTTGCCAATGACTGCAAGCTGGAAGCAATCTTTGAATTCCCCAATGATGTAGCTATCTGTCAAGAGGGTCTAGATCAGACAAATGATTGGTGCCAGAAACAGGATATAAAATGAAATGTGAAAAAATGCCTTATTCCTTTGGGAAGTCAGATATCTCAGTAAAACTGATAGCCAAATAAAAACTTCACAAAAGGAAACCCAGAGCTTGATTCACAGTTCCAACAATGTTTTGACTACTCCAAACAGGACACCAGCTATAAATTGCAAGCCACCAATGTAAAGAAAAGAATACATTTATTATAAAAGTACACAAACTAACTGCTTTTGTCGCCTATAATTACAGGACTTCCTCAGAGTTGAATAATTCATCAAAATTAGTCATATTTATAATCATTAATAACAATTAGTGATCAGAAATAATTATGGAGCCGCATTTGGAGTGTTCAACACGTCAGATTTGTGACTCAAGCTTTGGGTTTCCTTTTGTGAAGTCAAATATCTCTGCAAGCTGCAACATCAATAGCAAACCCCTAAGAGTAGACTTAGTGGTGAGAGATCTAGATATATAGACAGAGCCTGAACTTTGACTCCCATGTATTCACAGTGGTGAGGAAGTCCTTTTATGTGCCACAACTTATAAGTAAAGTTATGGTTTCCAGACACAAGGAAATTATAGTCCCACTGTACTCGGCACTCATTAAACCAATAATCTAGTACAATGTGCCATTTGGCATGTACTTGACTAGGCACTTACAGCAGCTGGAGCAACCTCAGAGATTCCTCACAAAGAAAATATGGGGTGTAAACAATATGTCCTATGCAGATAGACTAAAAGCCCTACCCCTTTACTCTGTCTCCTACTGACTATTAAGGGGTGACCTATGTCTGACCTACACGGCACTCACAAATCCAGCCCTGATGGAGTGCTACACATCCACAAGTCAAACAGCATGAGGGTCACTGGATCTAGCAATGTAAACTTAGTCAGTAACTCAAACAAAATATGCTGGACAGACAGTTATGTGTTTCAGAGATTTCATCTTCTTTGGAACAGGTTTCCTTTTCACATTAAGCAGAGCCCTTCCTTGGTCCTCTTCAAACACAATTTGGATGAATGGACAGAGAATTCCAAATTTACAGCTGGGGTAGTACCTATGTCCCTTATGGACATAGGCATTCTGTGAGATACTCAAGGCATATGCACAAATTCATGCCATCCTCTTGTCCCTATGGGGCCACATATTGGGTAAAATTGGGTTATATTGGCTAGGCTTGTAAGGACTGTTAAGCCATTAGCCTAGTAATCTCCTATGAAACTATTGCTTTGGTGACTTTTTTGAAAAAAGTCCACTATGTTAAGTAAGCATGACCTGCATTTGACAAAAACAAACTGGGGTGGGTCCAGAGTTTGGAGGTTCCTAAGTCTTTATTGATTACTTCCATAATAAGCTTTAGATATCAGGCTGGTCAAACTGATGGGTCTGTAGTCATCTGGGTGGGTAAGGGTATAACTGTTGCTGTCTTCCATTTGCTTGGTACAAAGCCTGTTTGGAGGCTGAGGCTGAGGCTGAACAGTGTCAGGTCATGGATAATTCGTAATTCATACTATTCAGGATACATCCAAGGATATTGTCATGACCCATAAATGCAATATTTTTGGCTTTTAAAAGAGCTTCCAGGACTCAGTCTTGTGTGATAGCTGGATCATACTAGATTCTGATATTTCTTGTGAGATATTCTGGAGTGGGGGATGGGGTGAAGATGGAGCTGATTTTATTGGGCAGCTAGTTTTCTATATCTTCAGCTTGAGTGTAGGCGGTGTCATTAACAATCAACTCAGTTCACTGCTGCCAAGCACTTTTGAGATTACAAACACAGTTGAAGAAGGCCTTGTGGTTGTCCTTATCCTAGGTGGCTATTTTTGCCTCAGGTTTGGCCTTGGTGATTTTAATTAAACACCTGAGTTGTTTATTTAAGGATGAGGTTTATAACATGGTCGGTGTTGCACTTCTTATTTTGGCCACAAATCTCTTCCTTTTGTTATAAAGCTTATTGGTATTGTGGTTCCAGATGGGATGGTTGTTTTTACAGTCTGCCATGCACTTTTGTACTGGGTACAGCTGCTTCTAAGCGGTTGTTTCCATGCTGGTGTAAGTTAGTGGTATACATTTCTGCATAAGCAGTACAGCTTTCTGGGTTTGTGGTGATTTGAAACTTGCCAGGGTATCAGAAGTTAGAAGTTTGCCTTGGAAAAATAAAAAAAAGTACCAGAGACAGTGGACATCTTGGGTTTTACTTTTATTTCAATGAAGACTGCTTTGTGGTCAGACCTGAAGAGTGATGAAGGAGCATCATTTCTCCACATTTGTGGGAACAGAGTCAAGGATGTTGTTTCCCCCTAGTGTGAGTACCCTGACTAGTTGGTTCAGAGTGTTTGTGTTAACATAATCTCTGGGCTTGCACACTAGTACTGGCATATACTTTATAATCTACAGCTGGGTGGTTGAAGTTACCCAGGAAGATGGTATTGGATTTAATGCTGAATGACTCTAGCTCATATAATTATGCAATAGGGTAACTCTGGGTCATACAGAACACCCTGCAGCTACTTGGAATATAGTAAGGAACTTTGCTGATGGGGAGTTAGATATGAAGAAGCTGCAGAGCATCATGCTACTTCATCAGCCTTAATGTGAGTATCCTATGGATGAAGACAGAGACACCTCCACCTTTCCTCCTCTTACTATATGGTACCTGCTCTAAATATGTAGAAGGTATTATAGCCACAACTATATCTTGGTCACTACACTGATGTCTACATCCTCTAAGGAGTGAAGTTTCTTGTTTAGGCTCCTAGCATTGATCAGTAGCATCTTTATAGTTTCCTTTGCTTGTTTCATTATGCTGGTAGATTTATGTGGTTGGCATTTTCTAAAAAAGCACTGTGGTGGTGGACAGCCATTCCCTAGTGAAGCAGCGTGGCCTGTTGTTCGTACTTTCCCAGGTTGACAGATGTTGTACACCCTTTGCATGACACCAAAAGCTAAGCCATTTTTTGTTTGTTTGTTTTTTGCTCATATTAAGGCATTATCCATGGGGAATGTAGGATGCTGCTTAATCATAGGGTCATACCTACCTGGGACATGGCCTGAGAACTCCATCACGTCTCTCTCTCTCTGTTCATATAGTTCAGGGAAGTACATCTCAAGGACTTGAGTGATCTGAAAAATCCTGGCACCAGACAAGCAACTGACCATCACCCTTTCCTTATTCAGCTTGGTGAGTTGTGCATCAGTATGACTTACAAAAGAGTCATCAATGAACAGAATATTGGATTGCATAGATGCCTGCATTATTTGCTCAACTCCCATGGCAAATGGACCCCTAGTGCTATGTGAGGTAGCGAGCCTAATGTTTCTAAGTGCTTTTAATGGTGCTTAATGCCCTTGTTACATTTCAGAGGTCTCTGTGGTTTGGCAAATTAAACTTTAGAAACTTGGCATATGACAGATTATGTGTTTTATGTGGGCTGTAGGAAGGTTTTTCTTGGGGAACTGCTTTCAATCCTGGTATTAGTGTTTTCTCTGTATGAGAGTTTGGCCTCCAGTCTCATTATATAATCCATATTTCTGACACATATTTCATTATGCTGTTTGAGTAAAAGGTAGTCATCAGACAGCATGAGACAATCCTACACTGTCTCAAGATACCCTTCTCAATCAGACTGGGTACAGAAATTGTGGGAAAGAGCTGGTCCATGATTTTGACAGGTCTGAGTTTGGGGACAGGGAAGTCAGTTCCTGCAGGGACAGGTAGTTGGGTTTAATTTTGGTGAACAGAGGGGACTATACCTGCTGGAGTAGGTAGTTTGGGGTATCTACTTATCTTGGATTGAGGGGACTACAATACTTGGCATGCCTTACTGAAGCCTAGAAAGTCTTATCTACACTCAAGCCAGTTTACAGTGGCTGCAGGTTTAGAGTACTGAAGTCAGTTTGGCTAGGCAGGCTTCTTATGGAAAAAGCTCTTCCACACACTACCCAGAGTTGACAGAGTCCTACATCAACAGCAGTGCACTGAGCACTGCTTGGCACAGGGTTTGGGAGACATGCCAATTCAATAAACTAGTCAAAAGACACAAATGTGAAGCAATTAAGTTTGGGATTTTAGGACTGCCACAAGCTGGATAAATTTAAACAGGACTTGAATAAATTACTCTTTGATCTTTGGGAAGGGGAAATAAGGATAAATAAATAGGTGTTTATGTTAGGATATGATGAACAAATAACAGTAAGAATGGAGAAAGTGATAAGTGTAATAATGATGGGAAGAAAAAATCAATAGCAAAGAAACAGACAAAAAGACAAACGCACCTACAATACAGTAGGTGACAAATACAGCTAATGGGGCAGCAAAGGTAAAAAGCAACCACTGCTAGTAAAGGTAATAGAACCCATACAAATTAATGGAGTTTGTGGGAGCAGACAGTACTAAATACAGAGTCAGAGCAGCCTGATTAAAGGGAGAAGGGCCCCATTTGTGGGTATTCAAGGAGAAGACCATCACATGGAAACATATAAAGGGACAAGAAAGAAAGATGATTTACAATAGGCTGAAATAAGTACTGGGAATTATCCTAATTGTAATAAAGGAAATCTAGCAACTAGGTCTAATGCTGGAAACATGCATGAGGATTGTCAGGGTATATGCACTAAAAGACGTGAAGTGTAAATGAAAGATGAAAAATACTGAATTCAAATAAAGGATGTGTACAAAAAGAAATAAAGAAAATGGAACTTAGGATTAGTAAACCTACTAAAGAGAAGGTTATGATAAACAAGTGGAATATGTAGAATACCAGCTACGAAGCTAATGTGAAAAAATGATTCTTAAATAGAATTGTAAATTAGCACACTAAATAGGAGATGATACATGGGTTAAGATAAAAATGTTGACCCTTGTTATTCCCCATCCACAGAACAGATGGTGGATACCCTTTTCTTGCTGAGGAGATTGGTAGGAAAGCTGTGTGTAGAAGCACAGGGATTTAAGATCTCTATTCAGTAAATGCATATGGTTTGTCTAGTGGTAGTGCATGAAAAGCAAGTTGAAATACATTACTGTTGTTATTTAATTTTCTTTCTTCACCATTAAACACTGGCAATGTGTACAGAAAGTGGCCATCTTTGGAAGTAGGAGTGAGGATGCATATTGTGTGCATGAAAAAAACAGGATGAAATGTCTCCCTTTTGAAATCTCAAGGCTCAAAATGCCAAGTCCCAAAACACTCAAAAAATAAAGAAACAAATAAGTAAACAGACAGGAAATACAAATGAAGAGTGAATATTGAAGATTGTGCTTCACCTTTAAAGTTGTTTTTTGCACTAGGGGATAACATGTTATTTGTGGCTATATGTTCTTTTTACTTTCATCCTAGTCCACCATCATGTAAGCTGTTTAGAAAAACATCCTGAAATGCACCAAAACAAGATAATGCCTGGAAAATTTAGTTAAAAAGTAAATCTCCCAGTCACCTCCAAGTATTTACAGAACTTGGGAATCTAGCCCAAAATGAAATCTACAAAGATAAAAATTCCTTTTATGCTAAGTCACAAACCTCCACTCATTCAAATCCTAAAATTTTCTGGAAAAATATCAACTCTATCTAACATCTTGGTAAACCCCAAACCCGCAATCCTTAACCAAACCTTCCTGACCATGAGGCCGCAAACTGACCAACACAGGCCAAAATCCCACCCAAAATCTACCCCACAACCTAATACCTCATACTATTAACAACAGTAGTCCCACCTTAATCCCTATCTCTACATCCTATATAAAATCTTTACTCCTCAAACTTAAGCCGTGTTCCCCCTCTTCAGACAAACTCCCCCCCCACTTCCTCAAGCTTGTTGCAACATCCATCCCCTATCCAGTCTCTATAATCATTAACAGTTCTATAAAAGAAGCCACCGTACCCAAAATCTGGAAATCCTTTTACATTATTCATCTTCACAAAGGAGGCAACTCTAATGATCCCTACCAATTACCGACCAATTACCATACTCTCCCCACAATCTAAACACTAGAAAAGTGTATTCACAACCAAATCCTTAAATATTTCCTACAAAACAACCTCCTCTACCCTACACAAAAATGGCTTCTGACCTCACCATAGCACCTCTACAGCCCTGCTATCCTTCACCCACGCCATTGCTGAATCTAGGAACAATAATAATTTAGTCTCATGTCTGTTCCCCAACTTATCTAAGGCATTTGACAAGATATCCCATTCCAAACTTCTGATTAAACTGGCTAACCTCAATCTATCCAGCTCAGCTCTCTCATGGATCTATAGTTACCCTGCCGACTGACTTCAGTCAGCTAAATGGCAATCTTCCTACTCTCCTTTCTTACCTATACAAACTGGTGTACCCCAAGGATCCATTCTTGGATCTCTCCTTTTTAACATCTTTACCAATGGCCTTCACTCCTCAACCTCCCTCTCCATCCTCATTCAGTATGCTGACAATTCCACCCTTATCACATCTGCTAACTTCATCACACTTCTCTAAACACACACACAGCAATCCTTCCATCATGTAGAAAACTGGGTAAAAATCAATCAGATTATCCTGAACCCCAAAAAAACAAAGCTACTTTTCTATCTCTCCAAAAATAAGGACACCTAAAGGATAATTTCTCCATCTCCACTCTAAATAACACAATACTCAATGTAGACAATCACACAAAATTACTTGGTACGAATATTGGTGACCAGTTAAAATTTGAGTTACATATTCACCATGCAAGAAAAAAACTGATCAAAAACTAGGCTTGTTATACCGCAACTCAAAATTTCTATCTGCAGTATCTAGACAATTCCTTGCCCAAGCCTACCTCCGCCCTAGCCTATTCTATGGTTCACCTGTCCTCAACAATCTTCAGTCTCCTGACTTGAACAGACCTACAACAAAATTGCCAAATTTGCAGCTAACTTCCCCAACTCAACCCACCACTGCCTAGCCCTCCATAAGCTTTAATGGCTTGAATTCTCCCATCACATAAAACTGTCCCAATTACAGCTAACCCACCGTATACTTAACAAACCCACTTCCTGCCCCCCCTCAAATATTTTCACACACTATTCCCCCCTACTTCTCCTCCGTAGCTCTGAGAAATTTCTTCTAGAAACATTTACATCTAAACTGAGCATAGGAAATCTCCTATATAAATCTTCCACAGCCTACCCCTCTAACCTACGAAACTTCACTCAAGCAACATCTTTCAAAAAAGAACTAAAATTATTCTTCCAAACTAACTGGATATGCCCATGCCAGGATCCCACCTGATCATCCTACTCCTGCCCCCATAAATACTGTATCATAATCATATTTAACTAACCTCTGAATTTCCTGTCTGGTTACTGCATAATCTTATGGCACTATGTATAACTACCATATATGACCAAATAACTATTCCAATTTCTGTAAGGCAAATGCCTTTCAACCATAATATGTATATTCCTTTGTTTACTTTCTGAGCTATGATATTTCTTATTATTGTATTAACGTGCTGTTTACTTATTTTTGTATTACTATTTATACATCTATTACTGGAGCTTTTCTCCTCAGGTCTCCACTGAAAATGGGCTATAACTGCTCAGATGGACCATTTAACAAATGTGAAATAAATACATAAATAAATAAAAAAGAACAGAATCTTACCCATGTTCCAAGAAACCCTGGGAGCATTTGTATCTGCAGTTCTGATGGAAATATGGACCAAAATGGGGGCACTCTTTGCAAAATAAAAATCATGGACTTCAAACTCCACCTGTTTAAAAACAGAAAAGGGATCATTCTTACCAAGAGTATAGGCAATTCTTATTGGTATGACCATGGAGACACATTCATGAATATAGACATCTGTATCTGCCTTGTAAATGACTAATTAAGGAGACATATTAGCAAGGTGGTTAGATCTGATATCTATATATACATACATATATATATATATATATATATATATATATATATATATATATATATATATATACATACATGTATACACATACATACATATATACATACATACATAAATAACCTTACAACAACAATTCTTGATATTAAACTTTAGTGGTCCAAAAATAAAGCACACAGCTGACATCCATGACAGTATACTGCAGATTCTGAAGTAGACCCATTTGCTCTTAAGGATACATCTGTGTTTCAGCTACATGGCTTCAGAATACCCACAACTTTTTTTTTTTAAAGTCTTTCTAGGTACATTCAAGCCAATCCCACTAGATGTAAACATGACATGTTTCAATCACTTGGTTTAGGGGGTCAACCTAACTATATCTGGCTCAAAACACCTAATAGCTTCTAGACCCAAGTTTTGCCTGACTCTTGTAAACCCAAGGTGATGTTTACATTAAGCTACTTTACTATTATACATCCTTTAAAATGTTAATTCATCCTTAGATTTTCCTAATCTGGTAATTAATCCAACTAGAGAGGTTCACAAGTAGTCTGTTAAAACCAAAATACCAAACTGAAACGCATTAAATAGAACCACCAGTACATTTTTTTACTTACATTGCTTATAATCTAAAGAGGGCAAATATCTCCTTTCTCTTACTTCACATAACCTCCTTAACCAAAGGCCTTTTCAGTAATATTAAGGTTCAACCCCCTTTTATTAATAAATGTTGCGGCTTTCCCTACAATGTGCCCTAGGTCATTATTTCCCCACAAAATCTTCCAGTCTGAAGTCACAGTTTTCATAATTTCAGGTGAATCTACTGAATGGGTCAAAATGAAGCATAAAGGGTGTTTTTCATCCTGAACCCTAACGTCAAAGTTTTCAGCTTCAAAATTGCAGCATATTCGCTTGTTTCTTTTTACAGTAACTTCTTCCGCAGTGTTCTGAAGTAAATTAAAGAATATTCTCTGCCACAAAATAACTGTATTAAGAGCTCATTTTAATCTCACATTGTTCCTTTTTTATATTAACCTACTAGATTTTACAAAGTGACTTTTACAGATTCATAGGTGTTTACTAGCCTAATGACCACAAGGGCCTTTTTAAGCCTAGCTACGCATCCCAAATCTCTGACAAGTGCTGATACCCTTGATAAGTGTAAGCAGGGGTTTGGGAGATGAACCATTTACAGGTTACCTGTTTCCATTAGAGGCACAAGTGCCAAACCAGGGATGAATTTCTGGTTTCCCATCCAATTGTCCAAGTTGCACTTGAATTGGGTTAGGGAGGAACTCTTCTTCACATGGATGGGGAGCATGTTTCATCGACATGGTAGTCTCTAGTACATATATATCTCTCCAGCAGGATCTATTTATATCATGGGCAATGTTTAAGTCTTTAGAACAGGTAATTCTGGTGCTGTTTGTTTTGTGGATATGCAGGAGGTCCATCACAGTGGGGTCTGACAATGCCCTATATGCCAGGCATAGATCTCCACTCAAAAGCCTGTAGGAGACAGAATACAGGGATAGGGCCTTGAGACGGTCTGCATAGGACATTTTATTTACGCCCTGTATTATTTTAGTGAGGAACCTCTGTGGACATTCCAATTGTTGGATATGCCTGTTTAGAAGCATAACAAAGGGGACATTGCACTCAATGATAGGTCTGATGAATGATGAATACAGTGGAACAGTGACTTCCTTGGACTTATATGCCATACCTTTGTTTATACATTGTGCAATACAGAATGATTTCCTCACCACTGTACACACATGATGGTCAAAGGCTATATTACTGTCTATGTGTGTTGTTAGATTTTATGAATATAAGGCTGAAATTAATTCTGTTGTAAATATGCTAAAAGAAAAAGCTTGCTTAAATGCAGAAACAGAGTTTAGTAATATGTGATCAGCAACCATACTGAATGGCCATGGCTTGGAAAATAAGGAACCTGCTGAATGGACATTTTCCCTTACAGACTTAAAAACAGGATGTATGCAAGAGCGAAAATGCAAAATCTGCTTTTAAAGAATGGACAATGACACTGCGGCAATGTGTTTCCTCAAAAATATGTTTTTCTGCATGGAAAACAGGACATGTTTATCAGCATTGGCACAAGAACATATGTTCTTATACAAAGATCCAAATAGAATACAGGATGTTCACACTGTCAGAACAATGTGTTTCCTCAAAAACATGTTTTTCTGCATGGACAACAGGACACTGTTATCAGCATTGGCAAAAGAACAGATGCTCTTGTACAAAGATCCAAATAGAATACAGGATGTTCACACTGTGAGAAAAGCTGGTCTCTTACAAGACATTGTTAAACAAGGAAGGTTAGTATTGTTTCTACAGGATGAGCAATTCTCCAAAATAGAATATCAAGAGGAAATGTATATGTATATGCATGACTAAAAGTGTATATAAAGAGCTGTATAAATCCAGTTATGTTAGAGGTATGGTAGGGACTTATTTGTCCTGAGGTAAATGTTATATCTCTCACATCATCTGTACTATATGAGAAGCAAAGTTGGAACAGTACTTTTAAGCTGCAACGTTAGTACATTTGGTTTATTATAAAAAGTTATTTGTTATTGCTCTAAAGTTGATGCTGCAAAGTATATTCTCGCATCAGTGTATATTCTGCAAGTTTCTGTATGCAACATGCTGTAAATGCAAATATAACCAAACTTTGAATTTTAGCAGAATCCAGCCAGCAAGACTGAGTGTCTTAAGAACACTTCAAATCCATCACACCAAGCAGTAAGAGCATCCATATAATTTTTCATCTGTCCCTAAGTCCCTGACTACTGGGGTTAGCTCTAATGGGTGTGCTGTCGATATGATAGTTACCAGGGATGGATGACTTCCCAAATGATACCATTATGCATTTCTTGGCATTTAGTTTTTGTCCATGGCTCTCACACTAGTTGTTTGTCTGTGTCATCCCCTCCTGGAGAACATTTGTGTCAGTGTGAGATTCAATGACAGCTCCTAATTTGCAATCATCTGCAATTTTCATCAGCCGGAGTCCACTGACATTGGTCTTGCCTTCTGAGAAGTAAATGCCAAAAAGGAGCAGTCCAAGAGTGATCCCTGAAGGACTCCATTTATGACTGGCCTCTTTGTAGAGGTGGACTCCCCAATTCTAACTTCCTGAGTCCTGTCTATGAGCCAGTTGGCTATCCACCAAGTGGCATACAGGTTTGTACCTAACCTCTTGAGTTTGTCAACAATGCCCAAGTGGGGTATTGTGTCAAATGCCTTGGCCTGGTCAAAGTAGGCAGTGTGAATGATTTTGCCCTCATCCATTGTTTTAGTGACCTTCTCAAAGAAGTCCACCAGGTTGAGTAGGCATGATCTGCCCTTGACAAAACCAAACTGGGTTGGGTCCAGTGTCTCGAGGGTTACTATATCTCTGCTGATCATCTCCATGATAATTCTTTCCATGGCTTTACATATAAGACTAGTGAGACTTACGGGTCTGTAGTTTCCTGGTTCTGTAGATGGCTCACTTTTGTGCAGAGGGTTGACTGTTGCCTTTCTCCATTCATGAGGCACAAAACCTGTTTGGAGGCTACTGGTAAACAGCAATTCATGAGGCCCTGATAGGTTATATTTCATGCTATTTAGAAGGCATCCTGGGCTATTGTCTGGGCCTATTGATGCAGTGTTCTTGGTCTTAGAGAGAGCATTAAGGACCTGTTCCCTAGTGATAGTAGGGGGAGTTATATTTGATGATATTTCCTGAGGGAAGTTTGAGGGGGAGAGAGGGGTAAAGTTGGAGCTGAAGTTATCACCCGGGAGGTTTGCTATGTCTTCCGGCTCAGTATAGGTGGCTCTTTTTACAATGAGCTCTGCGCACAATTGTGTATTGCCTTTGAGGTTGTGGATATAGCTAAAGAATGCTTTGTGGTTATCCTTGGCCTGACAATACTTTTATTACATGTATTGAGTGACAGCTCGGATAATGCAAATATAAATTTGCAAAAGCCCTTTTACTGCAAACTAATGGGCACATCTCTTTACTAACAGGAATATCTAAACAAATAATGCTATTAAAATCTGCTAAAAAAGTAAACTTTAAAGTGTGGTACTTTTGTTTAAAATGTTAATAAATTCACTAAAGATATCTTTTATACCATCACATAAATAACAGTTCTCTATAAAGCGTGAATATAAACACAGTCTGTTAAACTCATAAGTGGGGGCTACAAGTGCTTCCTTTGCCACTTCATTAAGCTAGTGAAAATAGCTGTTGTTTAAGATAAAACAATTGTTTTCTAACACCATTTCTAACAAAGAACTAAGACAATTCTACATTTTAGTGGCATATTCTAACTTTTTGACAAAAAAGTCATGACTCTATCCACTCCTTCACTGGCAAGGATGCACATGTACTAAGAAATTATGTCAACAGCACCCATCAAAGTCTTTTTGCTTATGCTTAACCTTTCGGCATGCCTGATATCGCTTGGCTTGGTCCAAAAGGGCCAAAAATCATTTATGTGAGATGGAATAGGGCTCATACAAGGCTGTAATTTCTTGCCTAAACACAACGTTGATGGTTCAGGTTTTTGTATTAGGGCCACAAGGGTGAATTTAACTCTTTTTTATGCATCTTTGTAGTCCTAGTCTTGGGTGAATGACCATTACAAATTCCAAAGTGTACATATCACATTCACCATTAGCCAAAACATCTAACAGACCATCACATCTCCTATACATTACACCTAGCTGGTGTCTACAGAGTTCAACATATGCAATCTTGGTATTTAACAATTCTAACATTGTCTAATTGTAGTTATCTGTAGTTTTATTTTTTTTATGTTAGAACAGGTAATTCTGGTGTTGTTTGTTTTATGGATATGCAGGAGGTCCATCACAGTGGGGTCTGACAATGCCCTATATGCCAGGCATAGATCTCCCCTCAAAAGCTTGTAGGAGACAGAATACAGGGATAGGGCCTTGAGATGGTCTGCATAGGGCATTTTACTTACACCCTGTATTCTTTTAGTGAGGAACCTCTGTGGACATTCCAGTTGTTGGATATGCCTGTTTAGGAATATACCAAAGGGGACATTGTACTCAATGATAGGTCTGATGAATGATGAATACAGTGGAACAGTGACTTCCCTGGACTTAGATGCCATACCTTTGTTTATACATTGTGCAGTATAGAATGATTTCCTCACCACTGTAGACACATGATGGTCAAAGGCTAGATTACTGTCTATGTGTGTCCCTAAGTCCCTGACTATTGGGGTTAGCTCTAATGGGTGTGCTGTCGATATGATAGTTACCAGGGATGGATGACTTCCCAAATGATACTATTATGCATTTCTTGGCATTTAGCTTTAGTAAGCCTGTTTTGGTCAACTATGTATTTCTACTCATTTACCTTATACATAAATCTTAAGTCCCACCTATTTCACCCAGCAAAATATTTGTCCAAATGGTAGTTGTCTGATCACTGAATATGTCAATTTTTTTAAATTATCTCCAACTTGCCATAAATTTTTATATCTGGTAAGAATGAGACTTTCACTTCTTAAGGGATCAGAAGAAGCTTCCAAGAAAATCTAATCTTCTGCTCCAGTAAAAAAAAAAAATGAGGTACGTATCCTCTAAACAGTAGGAAAGGCCTCCCTACTTGGACTTAACATGAGACTGTGTGATACATATAGTATAAGCGGTAGGGAAAAAACATTTCATGGCCTTCATTTTTTGTTGAAACTCTAAATTCAGGCACATCCATGATTGTAAATGCTTTGTAAACTGAGATTTAACAACCTTGAATGTTGGATATATCGAGCTCTCCAAGGGGAAGGTCATTATTACCTCAAGTAAGTTATTTGGTTAAAGGATTCCATTAATTAAAAACTATTGTGCAGCTCCAGTGAGGGGGAGTAGTTTAGTCTCATAAATTCCATTCTACTTGTGTTGACCTTATAACCCAGGGCATCCCGAAGGTATCCATTTGATATTCCAAGAATGGTTAATGCAGGTCCAGGAATAGCAAGACTGAATGACCAAAAATGTGGACTTACATATACTAAGTCTGAGATTGACATTTCTTAGAGTATTTCCTCTTCTCTGAGGTAAGGCAGTCTTGGAGTTAGTAGATATAAGCTTGAGGATGTGCAGGGGCTTGTCCCCCACATCAGTGGCTACAGGATTAACTAGTTCCCCTGAAAAAAAACAGCTTTAAAGGAAAACAGCAATGTTGAGCATTCGATCTTCTGTACTTTGGGACTTTTTTTCATAATTCCAGAGCTAGAATTTATGAGTCTGACAATTAAATTAGGTAGCTGAACTCCAAAAGATGCAATTCCCACAAATTCCCTTGGTAACTGAAGTATAATATGAAGTCATGTACCTCAACAACATCATCAAACCCCTTTTTCTCATGTTTCTACATGGGGCCATGGTGTCGCATAAACTTTTGCCACCTTTCTGGATTCAGTGACACTCTCCTACCTTCCTCACCAGGCATATCTGAGTATCACAGGTCTTCTTTCACACCTCTAAAATACATCCTTTTTTCCTCTCGTCTTCTTCCGGTTTCTCCCAAACCTCTTCATTAAATCTTTTTCTGCATGTGTGCCCAAACCACTATAATCTGCTCTCTTTAATCCTTTCTACAATTGGAACTAGTTTGGCTTTTCCTCTGCTGCCATCATTTCTTTGACTGTCTTATAGTGTGCATCCTACCACCTGTCTCAGGCATTTCATCTCCCTCACTTCTAGATTCCTCAACTACTCTACCTTCACAGTCCAGGTTTCTGTACCATACAGAAGTATTGGTCACATCAATGTTTTATACACCTTACATTTCAGCTTCTTTGGTATCCTTCTGTCACATATTAACCTTCACCCTTTCGGCCAGCTGTTTGCAGCCTCTCTGATAATAGCTTTGACCTCATTGTTCAGACTTTCCTTCTCCTCAACTCTTATACATTCACTCCAGTCAATTTCCAGGTCTTCAGCTTAGTCAGGGTCATAGGAAATTGGATTAGTTTAACCCTTTATGCAGATCAACAAATCATCTTCATAAAGATATAAGCTAATCTAACTTCCTGGAACTACATAGTCTGGATCTAATATAAACTTCAATCTAATTTCTAGTAGTTTACAACATAATGCATATTAGAGTAGGAAGAGGAGCTATCCTGTCTAGAACTCCATTGTAACTCTATTCGTAGACACAGTAGTGTTAACTTAATTCTAATCTTCAAGCTATTTTAAGGGGATTGTATCAGCTTAAGTAACCTCTTTGGAAAGTCAACTGTCTCCAGACCAGTAAATAGAAATGCTCAGTTAACTGTCTGCATCCAGGCTAAAATAAGGATCTTTGCATTGCAGAGGCACGCGGTATAAGGAGGGAGACCTTTATCAGATTTATTAGATTGCTAAATGTGATGTGACTCAACACAGACCCTGTTTGGTCTAGATGACCAAGATGAGGGAGCCAATCCTATTAATTAAAGTTAACACTTTGCACTTGTGGTTCAGAATGGAAATAGATTGGTACAATCCAACAAGCAAGGAGTCATTTTCAGGCTTCAGTACTACTATAACTGTAGCCTGTTTCTACAAGTTTGGCACTCCCCTGTCAGCATAAACTTCTTTCACTAGCCTGATAAAATTATATGTGAATGTGTCCCCTTCAGCCTGGTAGATCTCCAATAGTAGCCCACTCTGCGGTATCGGCGTTGGATATTACTGTACTGATGTAGCTTACACAAAGCAATGCATGTTTTACTGTCAATGAAGATGGATCCCTGGCTATCCCCTGTAGAAGGAAAACAGCATTGGAGAGACAAGAATCTAACCAAGTAAGCAAAACTGAAACATAAGTAAATACTATACAAATTCCTGATTACTTACAGAAAATGCAAATCGTCTTTACATCTGCATTACAGTATCACCATCAGTCATTTTTGAACCATGCTATAAAACTAGGAAGCAGTTTTTAACCACAGAAAAACTTTTCTGTTCAGTGCTGTAACCCATTAGACCAAATACCAGTTTACTGTGTTTCAGACAGGCGGTAATGGAAGTCGACAAACTCCCTGGAAACAAGTTGTCCAATTTGGTTATTTATTTATTTACTTGTATATTTTAAGTAACAAAACTGCTTTTTCTTATTCTGATTTTAGCCACAATAAACCTAAATTGCTTGAGGCTTACAATCATCTGGTCAGACTATTTATTTATTTATTTATTATTATTTTTTTAACCAAAAGCAAACATAGGCTGGTGTCTGCAATTGGGGGTCTTATATCCATTCCTTTTATGATATGCCTAGGTAAACTCTACATGTGAACACCTCAGGCTTAAGCTGGCAACAGCACATGCTGGGGTGAACAAAGGCTAAGACAGTTTATTGAAGCCATATGTTTGAAGATGGGGTCATAAAACAAAGTGTGCTGAATCTGAAGAAAGGATCAGTTTGCAAAAATAACTGTCATTCTGTGATGGCTGAAAACCTGACCTTTCTTTTTTTTTATATGTGGTGATCTCAGCACAGGCACCCATATCATATAGATTTATAAAGTAATCTTACCTCTGTCATTTCAGAAGGCCATGTATTAACTATCTGAAGTGCATCTTCAAGAAGAAATTTTTGTCCGACTGTGGTTGTCGAAAACTGTTTTGTGGAAGTGATATTCTATGAATCACATTGTGTCTGTAACCAATTTCCCACTGTCCAGACTGTGTTGCATTACTGTACTATATGACTTTCATGAACCACCTGAAAGTTCTAGGCCTTTCATATTACAAATGGATTATACTGAGTCTCAAATTCTAAACATGAAGGTTGATTTTACAGCTGTTTGTATATCCCCTGGGGCAGCCATATATATGTTATAAAGACATGTGTCTGGAGTCTGAAGTGTTTCTCCCCAGGCCTTTGATGAAAATTGGCTTATTCCAAGTCGGACGTTCCCGGTAAACAAATGTTAAATGAATAATGTATATATACACACACAATATATATATATATATATATATATATATATATATATATATATATATATATATATATATATATATATATAAATGCCAAACTTTGATGTCATTAACATCGACACAAAATAATTGAAATACAACTAAGTATGCTCAGATTTATAACCTCATAGCACGTACTATAAAGCCATGTTTCTTTACAAGGGGGCAAGCCATGCCATGTGGGGCTGCACGCCTACACTCCCTGCTAATTATATTTTCCAACTCTGAGATCACATAATATTGAAGAAAAGGCATATTCTCCAACCCTGGTATTGTAGTGATCTTGCACAACTGTCAGTCAGCTATTTTATTGACAAAATTTGTCAAAAAAACAGTAAGTGATGCTTTGACATATATAAAATATAGGCTGCAGTCACCCATAAGTAATGTTACCTATTTGCCTTTTGCAGTTTGAACAAGTTCTCACCATAAATAACAGTATTAATGACATGAAGCATACAGAGAGTTCCCTGAGGTCTGACATCACCTACAAATTCTTGCAATAATATCAATACTAGATTTTAAAATACATTTACTGTAGCACTGGACAGAATGAATCTGATGTAGTAATTCCCCCCTCCTAACCAGACTGAAGAACAAAGAGCTAATAATGACAAACTTTACCTCATAATTGCGTCGCTCAGTATGACTGCTATTTGGTGGCTGATAACCTATTAGCATCTCATTCAGATCCCTCCACGAGAAAGAGGTGATTGGTTTGGTATGATCAGCCAGATGAGTGATATAACCATCTTGAGGTGGCTTGGTGATGTTAAAGATCAACAAGGATTTGGGTGTTTCACTGTCTTCGGCATCCAATGCACTCGTTGTTAGTGGGGTCAAGATAAACTGATCCACTTCCAGAATAAACATGGACATGAAGGCTGCCTTGGGGATCTGGTTAGGAATGGCATCCTTTATTTGAACTGAGATCCAAGAATGCTCAGTCTAAAACAGCAAAACAAAATGAGAACAGCATTACACCTCTATCTGGCACAACAGTTCAAATAACAGAAAAACAAGTCAGTCAATCATAATACAATTAAGCTACAAGGATATGGTTCTTGTCTACTCAATGCATATTCATAACATCACTTTTCTTAGAAACATGCATGTTCAAAAAGGGTCTATTCAATCATGTTACTGAAGTCATATGAGACATTTTGAAATTCTGCTTGAATGTTATCATGCGATGTTTCAGTATCTGAGACAGAATTATGTTAACAAACCATTATAGACAAGTGAACGTCTAACTGTCATATACTGTACAGAGACTCAGGTGGGGATTATTTCTCTTGTTTAACTGCTAAGACTTGCCTGTTACCAGCACAGGTTTTTAAACCGGCTTTGGAAACCAATTTGCTACATGCAGTGCTAGTAAGTATGAACCACAAAAATCAGCAACCAAAACTAGTAAAACAAAAAAAGCACAGCAGTGTGTAGAATCCCAGGTCACAAACTTTAATAAAATAAGTGCTTTCATCAGGTACAAAAACCAAACTTCTTCAGATAATGAAAAAAGTTATCTGACCTTCTTATACCAGATTTGAAATAAATCATGGTCCAACAGCCAATGACTCTAAAACAATGATTAAAAATGCAAATTGCAACCTGCAACCCTGATAGTAACCCTTTGTTTACCAAAATCTTTAAACATGTAAGAAAATAAAACATTTTTTTTAAAAACATATGCATTAAATAATCTATATGCTTATAGGTGTATAAACAACACACAGACATTAATACTTGCTGACAAACATGAATTTAAAAACTGTACTTGTTATCTTTCAAACTGTTTTAATTTTAAAGTGCTAGAGATGAAATACTGTCATTCGGTCCAGGGGGAAACATGCATTCAAATAAATTTGCCACCAAGTTTCCTTTTGTTACAAGTATAGTTTCAAAGGACCATTAGTGTGAAAATAGTCAGTGTGGTAACTGGCTTGTAGAGCTTACTTTACAGACCATTTCTTTATAAAGGAGTTTGATTCAGTGTGAAACGCCTATTGCATTCTGTACATTGATTGTTACTGTAAACATTGCAAAGAGGGCTGGCAGTTACTTACACATTCTTCACTCATAGTCCTTAATGGTCTGCAGTTTTACCCATAAATTATTTCATATCATCCTGCTGATGTACCACTACATGTAAGGGGGTGGGGAGGCAGTGGTAATTCTGAACAAGGAAGATGATGTGTAAGAGAACCTAGACCACCTTAGTTATACTTCTTTTCTACAAAATCATACTTACTGACCTGTTGCAGGACATGAACAAGAGTCAGATGTCTTATTGCATGTAGCCATACAAGAAAGATTAGTTAAAACAAGTTGACACAGTACTTTCTACTTTAATGCCCCTTCAACAATTATATATTCATTATGTAGTATATGTTACCCGCCAGGTCAGGAAGAAACAGGTGAACATTGTGGGTTCTTTTTCAAGCAGCTTTATTATATACAAACACATCATAAATGAAGCTGAGTAACTTTAACTTATAAATAAACTAGCTAGCATGCGCATAGATGTTAACATTCTGGTTGCACCTTCAAAATGGCACTGAAGATAACATGTGCTTGGAATTTATATGCATACAGACTTTAGAAATGCTTCTTAAAGTTATAGCACACCTGTTATTCTACATCCTCTTTGAGAAATGAGTCAGACATTGTCACCGGTACTAATAAAGATGCAATTCACACAGGAATAATTTTCAGCATGCAATTATACAAAGCTAGGTACATATATACAACTATATCCAAGTTGCTGTGTATTTCATACTAGGCTTTGAGATGCAACCATATCATGTGACATAAAATTTAGCATCTGGTTTAGCAACTGGGATTGTCTCTGCTGACTGTTCAATCTTAGGAACCCTGGGATCATCTGCCAGAACAGTATCAGGAGTCAAGACATGTTCTGGAACAGGAATATCATCTGGATTGCTCTGAGATTTAGTCTTTATCATGGGAACAATATTGCAATGTCAGTTCTGCAACAGGAAGAAGATGTCTGCAATTTTCTCCTGTACTCCACACCCTTAGATTTAACAAAATAGGATCTCGGCTCTGCACATATACTCATTACTTGACCAATCTGGTCAAAACCTTTCACTGTTTGTATCCTCACTATCTGTCCTTCTTTCAATGGATGAAGAAATCTGCTCGATTTGTCATAGATGGACTTTTGAAAAGAACGCTTCCTAAATAACTGGGCTCTGATAGCTTTGTTGTTTTTAGCTTTAGGCCTCAATACACTAGAACTGATAGAACTGATAGGCAATGTTGTTCTGGTTTGCCTGGATAGAAGTCTCTGAGCAGGTGAGCCAAGAATATCATCACAGGGTAAGTTTCTGAGATTGAGTAAATTCAAAAAAAGCATTTATATTATCACACTTTGACTTCTCAAGTAATTGCTTTGGACAGTGTACTGCACTTTCAGCAAGTCCATTTGATTGTGAATACTCTGGACTACTAGTAACATGTACAAAGTCCTACTCTGTTGCAAATTTCTGAAACAACTGACTGGTAAATTGGGTACCATTGTCAGAGATTAATTTCTGTGGACTGCCATGGACTGAGAAATTGTTTCAACTTAGTGATGACTGTAGTAGAAGTTAGATTAGGTAGTAGATCGATCTCAAACCAATTTGAATAAGAGTCTACTATTACTAAGTAATGATGATTGTTTCACTCATTTTATGTCAATAGCTACTATTGACCAAGGTAGTTCAGGGATTTGACAGCTGAAGTGGCTCTTTTTGCAAATGTGGTTTAGTACTATTACATACTGAACAGGAAGAAAGCACTCTATCAATGTCTTTTGCTAGAGAAGTCCAAAACACAAGTCCTCTCACCCTTCTCTTAGTGGATTCGGAACCTAGGTGACCATGATGCAAAATCTAGATATACTCTTGTTGTAAGGAAGCAGGAACAACAATTTTAGGACCTTTGAAAATAATGCCATCTTCAATCAACAACTCATCTCTGTAAGAAAAGTAAGGTTGCACATCGGGTGGTACACTAGATTGCTTTAACAGCAATCCAGCACTGATGTAGTGATTGAGCTTTTGCAAAACTGGATTAGTCACTGTATGATCTCATAGCTCATCAAGTCTTGTGGTACAAAAATTATGTACTTCCATGACATCAAAGTCAAAATTATGTGTCAAGCTGTTCCATTGTAGTTCTGGGTGATCTGGATAAGGTACCAGCCAGATAAAGAAGTGTGCCTTTCTTATAGATGATTTTGAAGTTGTACTTTTGCAATTTAAGCATCATTCTTTGTAATCTCGCTGGAGCTGAATGCATAGGCTTCTTTAAAATAGTAACCAAAGGTTGATGATCAGTTTCAATCTGGATATCTCGACCATAGATATAATCATGAAACTTGGAACATGCAAACACTATTGCCAAAAGTTCCTTCTCAGTTTGAGCATATTGCATCTCAATCTGGGTAATTGTTCTAGATGTGTAGGCTACTGGCCTGATGTCTTGAGTAATAACTGCACCTAAACCAAATTTTGAAGCATTACAGGAAAGAGTTACTGATTCATTGACATCAAAGTACCTTAATGTTGGTGGGGTAGCAATTTTCTGCTTAATAACTTCAAATGCTTCCTGGTGCTGTTCTAGCCAATACCATGTAACATTTTTACATGTGAGCTCTCTCAAAGGCACTGTCATTTCACTGTAGGCTGGTATAAACTTGCCTAAATAGTTGACCATACCAAGAAAACCATGTAGATCTTGCACATTATCTGGTGCTGGCATTTCAAGAATGGCTACTTGCTTGGACGGGTCTGGTCTCAAGTCAAATACTTGTAAATAAATGATCTACATATGTAACTTTTGGTAATCTGAATGTGCACTTCAGAGGATTGCGCTTACTTCACATGCTCTGTCTAGTATTAAGCTTAAAGTTCACTTCACATGCTCTGTCTAGTACTCTCTTAAGATTTCTGTCATGCTCTGCCTCACTACTGCCTCTGACCAATATATTTATCTACTATTATGGCACAAGGATAACCTGAAAAAATTTTCTCCACTGCACACTAAAAGACTTATTTATTTATTGGCATTTGTTTACCGGGAAAGTCCACTGGGCCAAGGAAGTCCTTTTTCAATGGAGGCCTGGGGAGAAAAGCTCCAGAAAGTTATAAAAAGATACTCAAAAATCATTTACAGAAATTACAAAACACAAAAATTATTGGAGAAATTACGGTTAGCATTGCTGCCTCACAGCAAGTGGTTCACTGGTTCGATCCTCGGCTGGGGTGCCTTCTGTGTGGAGTCTGCATGTCCTCCCTGTGGTCACATGAGTTTCCTCCAGGTGCTCCGGTTTCCTCCCACATCCCAAAGACATGCTGTAGGTGGATTGGATACTCTAAATTGGCCCTAGGAGTGAGTGCGTGCATGTGTGTGCCTTCCATGGAAGGTTGGGCGCCGGGGTGGCAACTCGACACTGTAAAACTCCACAGCCAATCATGAGTGGACAGTTGATCTGCTGTGGTGACCCCTAACTGGGAAAAGCCGAAAGAAGAAGAAGAAGAAGAAGACAAAAAGTTAAAAGAGAAAAAAAAACAAATGCACAAAACTTATTTGCAGATATTACATAAAAAGTTACAAATTTCAAAAGATACTCATTAAAATTAACCTAGAGTGAACTAGACATGCTACAAATTTTCTGACATGAAGGCTGACCATCATCATGGTCACAGATACAATAATATGAAGATATAAAGTAGAAGAAATATGTTAGGATGAGACAGTAGAATGCAGCAGGAGGGTTATAGGTCAATGAAGCCCAAAAATAAGATAGCCAGGGAGAGAGTATGGGTGAACTAGAGGTTGGCTTGAAGGTAGAGGTAGTTACTAAATAAAAATAATGGAAGAAGGGAATGGAGAATAGAATAAGGAGAGAAGGGAGAGAGATGGAAGAGGGGAAGGATTGAGAGGGAAGGGTGTACAGAGGAGAAATGAAGAAAAAGAGAGAAGGGGGAATGTGATGAAAGGAGAAGGGTAGTAGAGCTAAGTGGAGGTATAAGTAGGGCTAATGAAAGTAAAAGTTCTACTGATAAAATAAAAGGTATATTAGAGAAAGGTGAGGGCAGACAAGTTTAGGGGTATAATGATTGATTTAGGTAATGCCTGAGAGAGAAGAGCAACAATTACATACCCACTTGGAAAGAATGATTGTGTAGCACGGTTTTAAAAATGGAAGGGCTTTCTTGTAAGCAGATAGAAGGGGGTAGATTGTTCCAGAGTTTGGCTATGCTCCAAGAGTATAATAGCTGACCTGCAGGTAGCTTGGGTTTATGGAACTGAAGAAGATACTAATGTTCAGAATGAAGAGGACTAATAGGATTATAGAGGGAGAATAAAGAACTAAGTGCAGGGCAGTTCTAAGGCTTATGTATTAATTTATGTGTGGCTGTAAGTTGAAGTAAGAGAAGGTGATGGGGAAATTCCAGCCACTGAAGTTGTTTTTGTGCAGTGCAGTGATTTGTTGAGTGGTGACTATTAGTAGAAAAGTTAGCTATCTTGTTATAACATACTTCTAATTTAGTCTTCTGGGAGGATTGCTGGCTTGCTAATAAAAGTGTGCCGTAACTTAGAGTGGGAAGAAGGAAAGATTGTGCTATAGTTTTTTGGAGGGGAGGGAGAGGAATTTATTGTGTCTATAAAGAAGCCCAAGTTTTTGTGGGTCTTGCTGATATTATTTTGAATGTGAAGATTGAATTTAAGGTTCTCATCAATTATTATCCCTAACAGTTTAGTACAGGTGACTAACTCAATTTTTGTGGAGTTAAGCGAGAGTATTTCATATTTCAAAGTTGGTTTTATGAATGGAATATATTATAAGTTTGGTATTTTTGTGATTTAAAGAAAGGTGTTTTTTATGTAGCCAAGTTTCCACAGTAGTGAATGCAGTTTGCTTCTGTTGCTTTAAAATGTTTGAGTTTTGGGCAGAGCAGACTATAGTGGAGTCATCTGCGTACTAGACTGTGGGACTTTGGTGGATGACTCAGTGAAGATTATTGATGAAGATATTGAACAAAGAGTGGACCAGGGGGGTATGCCTGCAGGGTTGTGAATATAGGGATAAATGGAATTTTGCCATTTGACAGTATGCTCTCTGTTAGAGAGATAGCATTTAAACCAGGTGAGAGATTGGGAAGATAGACCTAAACTAGAGAGTTGAGACAGGAGGATAGGGTGTGTTAGATTAGGGACTTCCATTTTAAAGTAGTTATTAGACATTAGACAGGCTAAATAGTAAAACAGGCCTAGAAATTGTGTTTCATTTATGCATAAGCAGAAAGAAAGAATAACATTGTTGGTCAAGCATGAGGGATAGTTTATTAGAAAGGAAAGACAAGCATAAAGTGTGCAGAAAAGACAGAAATATAGAATGTTCTTTTCTGAAGAGAACAACACAGTCTTTCCAGCTACAGAATGTTCCTTAATGGAATGTTAGATTAAAACCAGGCCTGGAAACCAAGGGAACCAAGGCTAAGAGGGCTGTAAAGTATTACAGGGTTTTGGTATTTTTAAAATATACTTCAGATACAGTTAGGTAAGTCAGTTAAGGTTAGTTAGTTCAACCTGACATTACAGAAAAGATTACAGACACTAGAGCCTGAGTACTGAAGTCAGGTCAGATTAAGACTGTTTCCATTTACATCATCAAGGTCTATCAAAAGGTATGTGCAGTAACTTTGGATTTAGCAGCACTGTTATTACCAGCACTGTTAATGAAGACAGTATTTTGAACACCTAATAAAGTCTTATTGAATGAACTACAGTGTTTGGAGAATTATTTCTGAAAGGTACACAAGACTTGGTCCATAAAGGAGAGTCTGGCACCTGTTCTGTACGAGATTGGATAATTAACAGACAAAGGCTTTAGTTTCAGTCTCATTTCAGTTAATTCCAGTACAGTACAGCCTTATCAATTCTTACAATGGTGAGCCACTTTGAATGGGGTAAACAGTCAAAGTAACTCCCAAAATCCCATAGAACCTTGCATCAGCAGTCAGATTATGTGTGTTCTACAAAAATTCTACAGAACAGCAGTGTTTCATTCAACTACATGTGTTTTACAGACTATGGAATAGCAGTGTTTTCATTCCTGTGCAACACTCCGTGTTTCGTACATGTGTTCTACAGAGCGAGTATTCTAAGCAGCTTATCAGCAAAACTTCAACAGAAACAGCTGCAGTAAGTAACCCTATCAAGTACAGTTTTAGTGCAGCAGCCAGTTTAACTTCAAGGTTTCATTAACAGTTTATAGTGACAGAAAATGTTTCATAACAGACTTTTCAGCAGCATACCAGTGGCTTTCCATAAATAAAGACTGTGAACGCTATACAGAATAAGTTAGAAATGACAGCACTACAGTTTTTCATTACATAAAAGACTTTTCAATAAGACAACACTACTTCATGCAGAAAACGAGCATAGCAGACAACTTCCACATATAGTCAACACAGCTGTTAACTAAAGTGCACAGCACCAATGTTCACTTCAGAAAAAGTCTCAAACAACTTCAGTAGACTGGTATTAAATCAAAGCAGTGTTCCTTCAGAACATAAGACATTATCCAGTTAACAGCTATCTCCACAAACGTTCAAGATTCCAGTGTGACGTCACACAGCCAAAAAGCAAGAAAAAGGTTAATAAGCTACAGACTATGGCATTCATTCTTCCAGGACCATAAAGTTATGTAAGACTTTATAAGCATTGTTTAGTTAACAGCTCAAAAAACTTTAAATTCATCAGTAAAAGTCATTTCCATACCTGTTGTATAAACATGTCAAGTAATACTGCTACAGTTAAAACATCAGTAAATCTTTGGCTTAATTTTAAAAACTGAGTAAAGCGGTCTAAAAATGTTCCCTTAAAGTTAAAGGTTAGTAGTTCAAGAATTTTAAATATGTCTAAACGCAAAAGGGTAAAATCAGAGAAGCAGGCTATCAGTACAGTTTCAGACAAGTTCAGCATATACAATTCAACATACACAGTTAAGTTGTAGTAATACAAATGTTCAGACTGTGATAAATTCTTGTTTACATGTAATTCAAAATACTAGTATAGTATTAAATATACAAATGTCCACACAGTCAATATACATAACATGCAGGCAATGTCTCAAGTTCACATTACTTCACCTCGTTTTTTATTTTCAGAATCAAGTGCAAATATTGCACTGAGTGGGGATAAGATCAAAGTGCAGAGTTTGATAAAGTAAATTTCACTATAACTGAAAAACAGACTTCAGTGCAAGGTAAAATTGCTACCGTTTCAGAGCAAAATAAAGAAAGAATGCATTCCATAGCTATCTATAAAGGGTGCAGCAGTCCAGCACCAACTCAGGGCATTAATCTGTCATTGTTTAAGGTTAAAAACAAATGACAATATTTCATTGTTTACAGCCAAATCAACTTCAATTACACATAAATCTTTATTAGAGGACACAAATGCAGTTTTGTCAGGATTTAAAGGGTCAAAGATTGCAGCAACTAACAGTTCAGAGTGTAACAGCTCTGTACTAGGTATGAACATGTCATTAGAGTTATATGCTGTTTTAGACTTCAGTGACAAGATGTGCACATGTACAGATTTAAAAAAAATAGTTACGACAGGAACATGCAGATTTATGGGTTAAAGACAAAATAAATTCCAGTTCAGCTGACACAGCTGAAGTGCTCAGAAAGACATATTGGGTGTGGCTACTTAGAAAATAAAGGGTAACTGTATACCTCTATGTCTTGTACGGTATATCAAAAATAACAGTCCAATTAATTCACAGAATAAAGGGTTTACAGTTACAGTTTTTGTGTTATTGTTTGGTTTAGCAGTCATTTATTAAGAGCTTTGTATTAAAGTGTTGTAGTGCATAAACAATAAGCAATGATGCAGACAGAAACAAAATAATGTTTGCTAGTTTACAGAAAGTAAAATGTAAAGTCAATGCTATATTGTCAAGGTGAAAATACAGTTAAGAGTTCAGATCTTATGTATAAAAGAGTACATTATGTAATCAATTTAGGACTGTATATGTTTCGTATGGAGATGGCAGTTTGCCAAGCACATCAGATCAGATCAGATTACAGCCAGTTTATCAAGATAAGTTAAAGACAGTACTGTATGCCATAAGGCAGTATGGCAAAGATCAATTTATCTAAGAAAATTGCAGACAGTAATGACAGATTCTTGCAGCATTCAGTACTACTGAAAAGTTAAATGACATCAGCTAAAGAAACGGTTATGGTGAGACAGTGGGTGAAGTGTCATTCACAGAACAGTATGTTAAAATGTAAGGGTCATGAAAAAATGTAAAAGTTCAACAGTTAAAATTGATTTTATATAGGTGCAGAAATGCACAGTGTTACAGTACTACTTTAGTTTCAGTTTGCTTACAGAGTTGCAAGAGCTTATTAGTAGCAAATGGTTATTTCATGCAGAAAAATGTAAATAACATCAGGCAATAAGGAATTTTATCAGTTTACAATTGTTAAAGATGCAAATGTTATTTTAAGGACCTGATACTAAATACAATCAAGAACGTTAGTCACCCAGCCTTGTGCAAGAAATGAAAAGAAGAGGTTTAAAAGGCCTAATTATAAAAAGGACACTTTGCTTTACCTCATCAGTGATGGGGACAATGCAGAGTAAAATTTGGCAAGAGCTGTGGTGCAGAAGTTGACTATGTGTTTCAGTTATTTCTTCAATGTTTGTTTAAAGTTAAAATGTATGAGTTAAAGCAAGTATGTATGTTTTCAGACATATATAACAGTACTAATTTCAGTTTGTTTTTATCTATGTTCAGGCAATACTGACAGAAAACAGATTTCAGTTAATTTTTTATCTGTATTCATGTAACACTGCCAAAATATTCTCATGTTTCAGTCAGTTTGTCAACAGTACTAGTTTTCAGTCCATCTATGTTCTGATAATACTGACAGAAAAAGGTACTAATAGTTTGGTTTTCAGAATATAACATGTACCAGTTTCACTTATGCTTTTATCTGTGTTCAGTTAATACTGGTAAAAGATATTCTTTTAGTATTAATTTAGTTAGTTTCCAGAATATACACAGATAATTTAAATGTTCAGCATATGCTAATGTAAATTTCAGTCAAGATTCAAACTATGACAGTCGTACTCAGTTATGTGTTCAGTATAAAATCAAAATAAAGAAAAAGACTGATAACCACCAGGGAAGAAAGACTAGGATCCACACTGTCAGTGTATTTTTAGCGCTTTCGTTTTTTAATAAAAACTTCTTCAGAATAAAAAACATAACAAAACTGACCCTTTTTATATACATATACGCCCTCCCCTTCCACATAATCAATTAGTGACATCACAGTAAATTGATACAACTCATTAAAATCTCATAAAATAAATTCAATAAATACAGTGAAATAAACAAAAATGACTGGTTATAGTAAAACTAATGAACATCCAGCCTCACATAAATTACGACATCATAAGGTTTATTTGTATTTTAAAAATAGCCTTCTGTTTTTAATCTGATAACAGAGCTAATAGATATATTAGTATTTAAACCTGGGTATTGTGTTGCATTAGTTCTCAGCTGCCATCTAAGTTCCCTATTTTCCAAATAATAATTAAGGGGTCCACCTCTATCTCTCAGTACAACTTGTTCAAGGACTGAAAACCTAAAATTGTGTCCTACATTGTTTATAATATGGACAGCCAAGACATTTTTCATATCCTGTTTTTTTAATATCGTAGAAATGTTGGTACATTCTACTCCTAAGGGCATTGATCGTCTTGCCAATGTAGAAACAAGGACACTGTGTGCACATCCCTATATAAACAACAGACAGCCTTACTACTACAGGTGTATTTCTTTTTATAAGTGAATTTCCCAAAATTAGGGATACGGATTTCAGGTCCTTCAAAAATGTGTTTACATTGTAAACAGAACCCACACTAATACAAGCCCCTTAGTCCCAGAACAGACTTCCTGTGTTCTTTCTAACATATTTTTAATAGTGGTGTCCTTTCTATAAATTATATTGGGCCCTACTCCCACTATATCCAAGTATTCCTTGCTGGTATTAAATAAATTCCAATTATGTTGAATTATATTAATAATACTTGTAAACTGCAAATTATATTTGAAAATGGCAGCTCTATTAAACATTTTATTCTCGGGTCTTTGTTCCCCTTCAGGAGGACTATCAAAACCTTTTCCTAATAATGGAAAAAATAATCCATGTTCCCTCTTAGTAACAACCTCCTGTAGTATGTTGTCCTCAAACTCTGGGGGGTACCCCCTGTTTATCAGCATTCCCTTAAGGATGTAGATTTGATCTAAGAAATCATAATGATCAGACACCAAACTTGCCAGTCTCACCCCCTGCCCTTTTACTAGTGACTTTTTCTGGTGAAGGGGGTGAAAACTGGTGAAATGCAAAAGTGTGTTAGAATAAGTAGGTTTCCTGAAAATGGTAGTCTCAAAACAATTATTCTATCTATTTTTGCTAATTGTAACATCTAAATAATCTATTTTATCATAAGAGATGGTGTGTGAAAAATCCAAAAAATCCGTACTTTCTTTAATAAATACAAGAAATTCATTAAGTGTGTCTTCACTATCATTCCATAGAATGACTATATCATCCAGATAACGCCCATAGTATTTCCATGACTTTGCAAAAGGACTAGTAAAAATGTATTCCTTTTCCCAAAATGCTAGGACTGAGTTAGCAAAAACAGGTGCACAGGTAGCCCCCATAGCTACTCCTTTGCATTGTTTAAATAGTTGTTCTTCAAAAACAGTAATGTTGGTATCTAAAATAAGTTCCATGAGGCTCCTGATCATGACTTAATTCAGTGTATCGACATAAATATTTTTGGCCTATTCCTCATAAAACTTGTGTTTTTCTGTCAAATCACTGAAGATTGAAATAACTCAATAAGGCCATATGTTTGCTTTCAGACTTCATTTCCTTCAGAAAAATGCACGCTAAGACAAATGCTGTTACTCTAGCAAATTTCTAAGTCTAGAAGAGAAATCTGTCCCTATTTGTGGGCTGTTGTACTCCCATTATTTTAGGCTTTGTCCAGATTTCTTATACAAAGAGGTTTAGAGGTATGGTCAGGAGTGAAGACGTGCAATCAAACATCACTTGACAAAATTTACTCTTTGCATCTAAGACAGAAAAAACAGTGGCATTCGGTATTACGGCTGTGACTTCTTTGACTGTAGCATAGGATGATGTGGTCTTCAATGCTTTGTTCAAATCTCTTGGGTCAATGCATATTCTAATGTCATCCAAGCCTTTTTTATGAGTTGCTACCATGGACAACACCCATTCAGTAGGTTCTGTAACTGGACAAATTACACCTTGTTGCACCATTTTATCCAACTGTGCTTTGACTTTATGCTGCATAGTTATGGGAAATCTTTTTGCTGGTCTGACCACTGGACTGATCTCTGGGTCTAGTTTCATAGAATATACCGCTAGAAGTTTCCCCAACTTGTCATCAAAAACATCAGCATACTCTGAAAAAATAGTGTTAGTGAAGCTGGAACTGGGACATGTGCTTACTTGGTGAACTTCTTTTGTAAACTAAAGCAGATTCATTCTCACTGTCCCTGAGATCCAGTAATGACTGCACATGTCTTTAAACTGCATAGAATAATATGCTGTAACAGTTCTTGGCCACATAACATGAAAGCACTACTGAGCCTTCAGTTTGAATTTCTTTAGCTCCTTAAGCAACAAGATTCACACAAGTAGTCACATTTAGTTGTTCACCAGCTCTGACCTTTGCAAAAGTATCTGCAGACATAACATTACACTTTGAATCAGTGTCTACTTTGAGTTCAGTGGATTTACGATTGATCTGAAAAGTAGAAAACACTTCATTTCTTGTAAGTAAATCTACTGCATCAACCTTTTCACCAATCACAGACACACCATATACAGAGAAAGCAGACTGTTGCAGGTTTACTTGACCAGCTTGCTTTTTTGAGTGACCCTTCTTTGTAACTGTGTTAGGTCTACTTGATTTCCAAAATCTTTGAAAATTGTTCCATTTCTTACATTGGTGGCATTGCTGACCAACTGCTATGCACTTTTCTCTTCTGGACTCATAGTTGGCACCACAATTGCGATGGTTAACAATAAAGCTTAATTTGGGTTTTGCTGATTCACCCTTATACTGTACTGAGCAGCGTTTGTTCTGGACTGGATAACCTTGGTTCAGCACTGAGCATGCTCCTTTAACTGAAGTGGTCTTGGAATTTGCTAGAAGCCTACGGGTTTTACCTGGAAGTCCTGCAGGAGTTGCTGCTGCCATGTGCTTAGGCCTTCTTTTGCCTGTCACATGCTGCATGCTGTCTACATTAGTTCTGAAACCTGTTGAAACCATGCTCTTATCACTAGCAAGCATACTTGTGTGCCTTTCTCTAACTTCATGGATCTGACAAATCTAAACGGCTTTGCTCAGCATCAAGTCACTGTCACAAAGCAAACACTTTTCCCAGCAGCATTATTAATACCACATATGAGTCTGTGCTTTATTAACTCATCTTTTAAATCATCAAAGTTACACATTTTTGCTTTGTTTCTTAGGTTAGTAATGTAAGCTGCAAAAGTTTCCCCTTGCTTTTGATCTCTCATGTAAAACAAATGCATCTCTAATGTAACATTAGTCTGGGGGTTACATGTTTCTCTGAATTTGCACATTAAACACTCAAGGTCTTCCCTTGATTCAGCCTACACAACAATACGACAAGTTTCTCCTTCACTTTCATACACTGCTGGTGCATATACAAATGAACGCTCCCTTTCAATGGCCTCTCACCTTGCTAGGTTTAGCAAAATGAATGCCCTGGTGAGTGCATATTTATCTGAATAAACTGCTTGTATAAATACATCATACTCATGCTCAAATATTCTCCAATTCTCTGCAATATTTTGAGCAAATACAAGTGGTTGTCTTGTGAAATCTGTCTGCCATATTAACATTTATTTTATTTTATTTTTATTTTACATTTTTGACCGGGCTAGTCTAGCTGGATATATGTCCATTTTCAGTAGAGGCCCGGGGAGAAAAGCTCCACACATAACATAACCAAGACAGATAGACAAATTGTTAATAAAGACTTACACATAAAAATATACATTTAAATCAACTAGTTAATAAAATCAACATACATTAAAGGAACTCAAAAGTTTAAACTCATACAAATGTTCTGTCGATTTCAAAGCAAGTTTACCTAATACATACGGTTATGCAGTAAGGCATCAGCCATGTAGATTACAGTAAAAGCTGGGAAGGGAAGAGAAGTAGAAGGAGTATGAAGGAAAGAAAATAATGGCACAAGGCAAGAGTCAGTAAGTAAGAGAGGAGAAGAAAAAAGACAGTCAAGACGAGGTGGGAGAGATAGTAGAAGTAGGTCAGAGCATAAGAGGACATCAGGGAAAAGAAGCAGGGTAGAAGTTAGTTTTCAGGCAAAATGAAGGGTTAAAGGTTAGGAGAGAGTAGGGAGAGGGAAGTTAGCCTGGAGTACTACAAGAACAGAGTCAGTGGTTTTGGAAATGTAGTTTGATTTGTTGTTTGAAGAGAGGTAGGGATGAGATTAGTGTTAACTCTTTAGGCAGCAAATTCCATACTCTGCCTACAGTATTGGTGAAAAGAGAGTCACCAGCTAAGTTGTGGGCCTTTATGGGTTTGGTCATAACCCACTAAGATAACAACATATCTTAGTGAAGACTTTTGCAAATATACACAAACACACACACACTTATACATACACATGCATGTGCCTGTAATTTATGCCAGTACGTGCCTGTAATTTATGCCAGTACTTGCAATAGTGCAATACGCCTCTGTATAACTGAACTTTCCGAAAGAAGTCTTCTGGGCAGTGTAATACTCTGAAATCACTTTACTGTAAAAGTCACGTGTCTTGAAATTATTTTACTGTACGATCCATTTACCTTGAAATTATTTGACTGTAAAAGTAATTTATCATCATTTTAGGAAACCTTTTGAATAACTGCATAGTGCGAATAAACTGGGCAATAGAAACTGAGGAAAAAACATTTCAAAGCAACTTTACTTTATGAATAGACTACAAGTGATTGCAATTTGCAAATAAACTGTTTCAAAGTAATTATACTTTGCAAATGAACTGGGCAGAAGAAGCTCAAGAGTGAGAAACACTTCAAATAACTGTACAATGTGAACAACAGTAGAGAGCATACTGAAACTTCCCACAATGGCTGCACTTTTCTAAATACTCTGTACAGTGCAAGAAACAGTCTAATGACAGCACTGTATGAACAGACACACCCATGCACAAGAAACTTTTTGAAATGGCTGTATTTGACTGCACTTCACGAAATAGTTGCACTTTGCACACAAGCTCTTCAGAATAAATGCACAGTAATAAACACACACTGTAAGCACTTTTACACACTTTGAGATACTTCGAATACCTCTAGTTATGCTATTCGAGGCTTCAATGTGAAGTAGTAATTTATGCCAAAGCACAGGAAATTACCAAAACACATGCAGTCTCCTTGCCTTATTTATGCTCAATGTGCCATTTTCTGCCTTTCTGTTATATTCGTTTTGCTCATTTAATCTCTTTTCATGCCCATTATACTTTCTTGTGCTCGTTTTAACTCTAGATATGCTTGTTTTACTTTAAACATGCTTGTTTTATCAAATAATCTGGTTTCATTTTGTTTGATTATTGATCTTTTTTTATGCTTCTCTTCTGCTTAATGAATGTTTCTGTGCTATTTGTTTGTTTATTAATATGTTTTGTGCCCTTGTAATGTTCTATTTTATCTCTTTTAATAAATAAATGTTTTGTGTGCATTTTCTTTACCTTTAGTTTGCTTCTGGCCCTTTTTGCTCTCAGTTCACTTAGTTTGCCTTCATCATTACCTCTGCAACTCATGACTTTGAAGAGTAGTCTTCACCATCCCAGTTCTGACACCATGTCACTCACCAGGTCAGGAAGAAACAGGCGAATGTTGTGGGTTCTTGTTCAAGCAGCTTTATTATATACAAACACATCATAAATGAAGCCAAGTAACTTACTTATAAACAAACTAGCTATCATGTACATAAATAACAATCTGGTTACACCTTCAAAATGGCACTGAAGATAACACGTGCTTGGAATTTATACCCACACACAGACTTTAGAAATGCTTCTTAAAGGTACAGCACACCTGTTATTCTACACTATACATAAGGGCATAGTTCCACAACCACCAGGTTCCCTTCAGTGTATGTAGGTCAGGAAGACCTACAAATTCCATCTGCATGTTTTTTGATCATTTGATGCGAAAATTACATTCTCATGGAAATGTTAGGGTCCAGGATACACACAAGTTTCTCTTTAGTACATTATCTGCATTTAAACATCACCTCCTTAATCATAGGATCATATGATCATAGGAGGTTACTTGGCTATTAGCCCTGAGGCCCTTATAAGCCTAGCCAAGAGTTTAGCCCATGTTTTGACAAGTCAGCACCTGATGCCCCTGTCCAGCAGGGACATGGGTGGAATCCCAGGAGTATATTTTCTGTTTCCTATCCAGTTATCCAGGTTGCGCTTAAAAAGGGGTAAAGATGTACTCTGCTTGATGTGGAGAGGCAGTTTATTCCATAGATGGGGGAGTCTCTGGGATACAAATCTGTCCCACCAAAAAGTCATATTGATGTCACAGACCAGGTTGTGGCTATGTGTGTGAGTTACTCGAGTGGAGCTTAATTTGCAGATATGCAGCAGTCCCATCAAGGTGGGGTTCGCGATTGCCTTGTATGCCAGACAGACACCTCTTAGGAGTCTGTATGAAACTGAGTCAAGGGATAGGGCTTTTAGCCTATCTGTGTATGGTAGATATTTGAGGCCTTGGATTCTGCTGTTGAGGAACCTCTGTGGTCTGTCCAGCTGCTGCATGTGCTTTGTGAGGTACATGCCAAATGGGAAGCTGTACTCAATAACGGGCCTTATAAGGGAAGAATACAGGGATGTTATGACCTCCTTGTCCCTGGATGAGGTACCCTTACTTATGAGGTGGGCCATGTAGAAGGCTTTCCGTACAACAGAAGCAACATAGTGGTAAAAAGTCAAGTTACTATCAACCTGGGTGTCCAAATCCCACATGACTGATTATGTGCTTAGGACATTGTTACTAATTTGATATTTTGTGGGGACGTCACTCTCTCCAAAGGGATGATGATGCATTTTTTTGGTATTCAGCTTGAGGCCATGTTTCTGGCACCAGTCATTTGTCTGAGTGAGACCCTCTTGCAGGATGTCTACATCATTAGGGGAGTTGATGACAGCACCCAGCTTGCAGTCATCTGCAAACTTGGTCAGCCATAGCCCACTGATTTTGGTCTGCACCTCAGAAAAGTATATCCCAAATAACAGAGGCCCCCAAGACCAAACCCTGGGGTATAACACTTGTTATGGGTCTACTGCTTGAGGTGGCTTTCCCTATTGTGACTAGGTGGGTTCTATCAGTGAGCCAGTTTGCTACCCATCTGGTAACATACAGATTGATGTCTAGTTGAGAGTTTATCTATTATGCATGAGTGGGGAATAGTATCAAAGGCTTTGGCCAGGTCAAGGTAGGCTGTGTATACTGTCTTCCTCTCATCCATGGCTTTGGTGATTGTCTCAAAGAAGTTGACCAAATTTAGCAGACATGACCTCCCCTTGATGAAGCCAAACTGTGTGGGATCGAGTGTTTGGAGGTTGCCAATGTCCTTGTTAATGAGGCCCATGATAATCATTCCATGGCCTTGCAGATCAGGCTGGTTAGGCTGATGGGTCTATAATTTCCTGGATTGCTGGATGCTCCACCTTTGTGCAAAGGGATGACAGTGGCTGTCCTCCACTCAGCTGGGATGAAGCCGGTACTCATGCTTTGGTAGAATAAGCTGACTAATGGTGCTGCAAGTTCCTGCCTGAGTTCACGTAGAATGCAGCCTGGTATGTTATCGGGTCCCATGGAGGCTGTAGTTTTTGCCTTTCAGAGATCAGTTATGACCTGTTCCCTAGATATAAGGGGAAGGGGGCAGGTACTGCAGTTGTCCTGATTTACTGATGGGGGGACAGAGGTGTGAAGTTTTCACTGAATCTCTTAGCCAGCAAGTTTGCTATATCTATGGCATTTGTATATGTGGTGTCCTTGACCACCAGTTCTGAGCTGATCTGGGTGCTTCCTTTGAGGTTGCGGACATATGTGAAGGAGGCCTTACAAGTGTCTCTAGTAGATGTGGCTAATTTGGACTCAAAGTTTGCTTTGGAGGATTTCACTAGTGCTTTTATTTGCTTGTTCAGGCTAAGGAGACTGCTTCCAATTGGGCACCTGCTCCTTCTTGGTCTTGGTCTTGGACAGCAATTTTTTTTCCTTTTGTACAGAATTTATTTATTGCAGATGTCCACCAGACAGGTTTACTCTTTCTTGTGGAGGATGATTAAGTCCTGTCGGGTATTCCTGATTCCATGCATCTATATAAATGCTCGTATAGTGCTTTGGTGTAGTTTTGGATACTGGTGCTGGTTCCTACAGAGGGGGAGGGGGCTGTGAAGCTGTTTATACCATCCCCCAGGAGGCTGTAATCAGCTTTGGAGAAGTTTTTATGTCTGATCATAGTTAGAGGCAGGTTGGGGGAGATGGTGACTTTGAATGTGGCTGCTTTATGGTTGGATCTTACCAGGGAGGATGATACTATTGGGATGCTGCAGTAGTTATTCATGTTGGTTAATACCAAGTCCAAGACATTATCACCTCTTGTGGGGGTACTGACTAGCTGTTCCAAGGCATCTGCATTGACAAAATTGAGGAATCTCTGGGCATTTGTGTTCTGGCATGAGTAGTTCTTCCAATCTATGTTTGTGAAGTTAAAGTCACCCAGGATCAGGGTAAAGGGTTGAATCTTGATAGATTCGAACAGGTCCAAATAGGCAGATTGGGCATCTTGGGTCAGATTTGGGGGCTGGTAGCTAGCTATGATTTGAATAGGGGTCTTGTCAACAGTTAACTGCACTTGGAGTGTCTCCTGTGGGTCATACTGTCTTACTTGTCATACTTGACCAACCTGGAGGTGTGTATGTCTTTAATGTATATTGAAACTCCACCTCTTTTTGGGGTCTGAATGTATGATAGGATGAGTAACCAGGTAAGGCAGGGGTGCCCTCTGCAGCTTTGAACCAGGTTTCTGTGACTGCACAGATGTCAGCATTTTCCAGGGTTAAGAATGCTTGCAATGAGTGCAGTTTCATGTTTAGACTCCTAGCATTTAGCAGCATGACCTTTAATTTGCGTTTGTTGACATTTTTATGTTTGTTTTATCAACCTCAGGACTTTTCCTAAAATTTAATGTCAATGTATGCCACTTAAGTATTCTGCATACTTCTGGGGTTCAGACAGTTAAATTTTCTGCATTCAGTATACCGCATATTCTATACTTATAATGGAATTTATAACGTTAATTAAATGTTATTTAAATATGTATTAGAAAATGCGTTTTATTTTTCAAATGCTTGTGATATTGTGATTACAGGCTACTTTTAACCCAACTTGTACAGAATTATCTGTGGCTAATATTCAACACAATAAGTGCCAATGTACATTTACATGTCAAACACTTGGCCATGTGTCACAAGTTCATGGATGATGTACTGGTTACCTTGGATGGTACTGGGGATGATTCTAGTGAGTTTAGATACACTTAACTATGAGATCTACAACTTTAAAATACAATTCACATGCTAATAATTCTTCCAAACCTTGTCTTCTGGGATGAATTATAAAGTCAATAACTAACTCTTGTCTCCTGTAGCAAGTACCACTTATAATGAGACTTTAAGGATTTGGCATATATATATATATATATATATATATATATATATATATATATATATATATATGGTCATAGGAAATGGAGAGGGTGAAACAGGTCATGCAGGAAAATCCCTGAACTGATGGTAGCCCTCATTCAGTGGCTGCTCATGACATTAAATCTGGTTTAGTATGTTTTCCAATGTTGCCATTTGTGAAGTTCATAGTGTAGGCTGTCACAGTGAAAATGCAGAGATTAGGTATAACATGGCTATAATAATAGCTCACGAACAGCAGACAGAAATGGGCTTAGATTCCAAAAAAGGAAGTCTTTTGGTGCATCTAACTTAGAGAGAATATCTGATAGAGATTTTTGGACAGATGAGGAATGCAGTCTCAAGGAGGTAATTGTCAATTGCTGGACTGTCTTAACCAGTTCCACTCATACATTGTACTGTGTGCATCTTGCGATTCATTGTATACACCTGTGGGAGGGGGGGGCTGCATAAATAGATGCACTGAGCAACATTTGTTCTGCACTGTATAACCTTGGTTCAGCACTGAGCATGCTCCTTTAACTAAATGGTCTTTGCTAGAAGACTACGGGTTTTACCTGGAAGTCCTGCAGGAGCTGCTGCTGCCATGTGCTTAGGCCTTCTTTTACCTGTCACATGCTGCATGCTGTCTACATTAGTTCTGAAACCTGTTGAAACAATGCGCTTATCACTAGCAAGCATACTTGTGTGCCTTTCTCTAACTTCATGGATCTGACAAATCTCAACAGCTTTGCTCAGCGTCAAGTCACTGTCACAAAGCAAATCCTTCTCCCAGCAGCATTATTAATACCACATATGAGTCTCTACTTTATTAAATCATCTTTTAAATCATCAAAGTTACACATTTTTGCTTTGTTTTTTAGGTTAGTAATGTAAGCTGCAAAAGTTTCCCCTTGCTTTTGATCTCTCATGTAAAACAAATGCATCTCTAATGTAGTATTAGTCTGGGGGTTACAGGTTTCTCTGAATTTGCGCATTAAACACTCAGGGTCTTCCCTTGATTCAGCCTACACAACAATACAATGAGTTTCTCCTTCACTTTCATACACTGCTGGTGCATATACAAATGAATGCTCCCTTTCAATGGCCTCTGACCCTGCTAGGTTTAGCAAAATGAATGCCCTGGTGTGTGCATATTTATCTGAATAAACTGCTTGTATAAATACATCATACTCATGCTCAAATATTCTCCAATTCTCTGCAATATTTTGAGCAAATACAAGCGGTTGTACTAATACACATTTCTGTTCAACAAGCAGGTGAACTAAAATCCCAGGGGGGGGGTCAATTGTTTAATAGTGTATTTGTGCAAGGGAACAAACAAGCCGAAAGATACCAAGTTGTGGGCAGAAGATGGGAGGAGGAAGAGAAGGCAGTAAAAGAGACTGAACCACAAAATAATGCCAGTATAGCAGCCGCATGATTACCAGAAAATTAAACAATAATAAGAAATATTCAGAATGATTCTGGTACATAGACTATCCGAATGTAATGTTTTTTTTTTAGTTTTTGAGTAGAGCTTTGTTTTTTCACCTTTAGTTCTGAGGAAAAAAAGTACCTTTTTTCCTTTTAAGTCTTTTGTTTTCTGGTTCACATTAGAATGTAAAATTAGAATCTGAACACCAGAAGATTTACTTTTTTCATATACTCACATTAGAGCTTTTTTTTGCACTAATGAGTTTCAGCACACCTCATTTAGTCTGCGGTTAATGCCTGCAGATAAAAACAGACCACTACTGGAATGATGGGAAGGCAGTGAAAAGAAAGTGGTAGCACTATGTTGAAAACTTTGGGTGACATTTCTTTCTTTCTTTTTTTTATTTCTTTGTTTTTAGATCAAGAAAGGTTTCTTCATTTAGAAATAAATAAAGTAGCAGCACCAGCTCGTGATGGATGCATATGTGAAAAAAGTAGGCACTGTGAGTATACGGAGGAACTACTCACATTGTCTGTCATTTTAACGTTCATTACCAGTCTGATTGTTATGCTCAGCACATAAGCTGGCTACACTACATTAGTAGTGCTGAACATTACAAACTGTGTTGGTCAGCCATGGGTCCCCTGCAGCTGAGTCACCCTATTTATAATCTTTCTGTGAATATATGAGTAAATTAGCCAGTCAACAACATTTTTCTTTGGGTGGGAGGGTATAGGCAGTAAGAGTACAAGGGCAAAGCTGACACAGACAAAAGAAGAATATTCATATTCCACAGACATAGTAACCAAAGGCTAAAACTTATTTTCCTGGAACTATGAAACAAATACTTGAATCACGGAGTCACTATATTGCTTAAAATCATAAAAGCAGTTGTCTTTCCCTTAATAACCAAGTACTCTAATTCACAGTAAGAAAGTGAATTATTTTAGCTCTAGTGCAACTTCAGAACTGAATATAGGAATTTTCAGCTGAATTCTAGAGTCTACAAGAATCTCTGCATGATGGACTTAAATGTGAGGAGATTTAAGATCTAAGAAAGTGTAGTTCTAAATCTCTTAACTCAAAAATGTCAAAAACTAACGAAGGTCAAAGGCAGAAAATCAGGGACACCTTTTAAATTTTGCTCTTATACATTTAAAAAGTTGCTAGAATAGCAAGTTTTGCATTATATGAAGTCTGAAATGAAAATTTTTGCCATTTAGTGAGTGCAGTCCTCAACAATGTGCCAGAAAAAAACAGAATTTTTTTCTGAGGAACAGAATAAAAACATGAGACAAAATTAGTGACTTTCTGCAAAATTAAGGACAACTGAAAACTATGCATCTAGGTTGTCAACAATATGTCAAATGTTGCTTGACAGAATTTGAAAGGGTCAAGCTTTGAAAGCGGTACACCAATAAAACATGCACCCATTGTAGAATACTGCCATGCTCTTAAACTATAACCAGTGATGAACCAAAGGAGACAAGCGAAACTCTCTTGGTGAATTTGTGGCTACCCATCCAATCATCCAAATTACACTTAAATAGGGTCAGCAAGGGGCTCTGCTTCACCTGAATTGGAAGCTTGTTCGAGAGGAGAGGTAACCTCTGTGAGACATCTGTCTCTCTGCAAGTACTGTTGATGTCACATACTAGGCTGAGTTCCCTAGAGCGAATGCATCTTATACCATTTGATTTACAAATGTGAGAATTTCCATTATTGCAGGATCTGAGATTGCTTTATGTTCAAGGCAGAGATCACCTCTGAGTAGTCTGTAAGGCACAGAGTATAGTAAACAGTGATTTCAGTCTGTCAATTTATGACATATGCTGAAGACCCTGAATTTTCTTTGTAAGAATCCTTTGAGGTTTTTACAGTTGATGTAGGTGCCTGGTAAGGGGGGTAATAACCTCTTTTGCTCTACATGCAATACCCTTACTTATGAGGTGGGTGATGTAGAAAGCCTTTCTTACCCATGACTTTGGTACCAGTTGTTTGTCTGTGTAAGTCCCTCTTGTAGGATGTTGACATGGTCTGGTGACACAATGGCTGCACCCAAACTGCAATCAGCAAACTTTGTCAGCCACAGACCTTTTGTTTTAGCCTGTACATCTGAGAAGTAGATTCCAAACAAAAGGGGCCCCAGCACAAATTCCTGTGGAACATCACTGGTTTCAGGTCTGCTGGTGGAGGTAGAGTCAGTCACTTATTTTGACTGTGTGCATTCTATTGGTGAACCAGTTTGCAACCCACCTGACAATATACAGATTGATCTCCAGCTGGGTGAGTTTATCAATGATGCTTGAGTGGGGAATAATGTCAAAGGCCTTAGCCAGGTCCAGGTAGACTGTATGCACGGTTTTGCCTTCGTCCAGGGCTTTGGTGACTGTCTCAAAGAAGTCCACCAAGTTCAAGAGGCAGGATCTCCCTTTAACGGCACCAAACAGGATTGGGTCGAGCATCTGGAGGTCTCCTATATCTTTGTTGATAAGGTCCATGATTACTCTTTCCATAGCCTTGCAGAATAGGCTGGTTAGGCTTTTGGGTCTATAGTTACCAGGGTCTGAGGAGGTACCTCCTTTATGTAAGAGGATGACTGTTGCCGTTTTCCATTCTGCAGGTACAAAGCCAGTGCTTAGACTGTGGTTAAAAAGAGTACCCAGTGATGCAGCTAGTTCCTGTTTTAATCCATTTAGAATGCAGCCTGGGATATTATCAGGTCCCATAGTGGCTGTGTTTTTGGCTTTGAAGAGAGCATTTATGACCTGCTCCTTGAAGATACTAGGTGGAGGGCAGGTGGTAGGAATGCTTCGGGGGATATGTGGTGGGGACAGGGGAGAAGTTTTCACTGACCCTGTCAGCTAGCAGGTTGGCTATTTCTGTGGATTCAGTATATGTGGTGCCATTAACAACCAGTTCTGTGCAGATCTGGGTTTTTCCTTAAAGGTTTCTGATGTAGCTAAAGAAGGCCTTATGATTATCCTTAGTGAAGGAGGCTAAATTGGATTCATAGTTAGCTTTAGAAAGCCTTACAAGGTGATTTATTTGCTTGTTTAAGCCGAGGAGGGAATGCTTACAATTCAGAGACTGTTTCTTTCTGCTCTTGGACAGCAATGTCTTTCTTTTGTTGCATAACCTGTTAATGATGGATGTCCAACAGGCAGGCTAGTTCTTTCTTGAGGATCTTGTTTGATCCTATCAGGTATGGTTGAGTCAATACATTTGTATAGATGCTTATTCAAGGCATTGGTGTAAATCCCAGTACAGGTGTCCATGCTATCAGTGACAGTAGGGGGCTACAAAGCTATTAATGTCATCACTTATTGGATTGTAACTGGCTTTGGAGACATTTTTTAGTCTAGTTGTTGCTAATGGGGGGTCAGATGTTATTGTTACTTCTAATGTAACTGATTTATGATCAGACCTCACCAGGGAGGGATGCATACATGAGGTTGTACAACGATCATCCATGTTAGAGAGCACCAGATTTAGAATGTTTGGGTACGTTGTGGGGGTGTCAACCACTTGGTCCAGGGCACTGGAGTTGATGAAGTCCAAGAACCTTTGTGCACGTGTTTTTGTGCACATATAATTTACCCAATCTATGGATGGGTAGTTAAAGTCACCTAAAACCAGGGTGTTTGATTGTATCTTGGGTGATTCAAGTAGGTCCAAATTTGCAGTGTGGGTATCCCGGCTCATGGAGGGGGTCCTGTAAAGTACAGTTGTGTACACTTACCATAAATGTAGATGTTAGAGTGTATTCACTGTTGCAGTCATCACATTGGTCAGTTGCCCTCACTCCAGGACTGACATCAGTAGTATAAAATAAGGCAGCCAACGCCATTACATCAGTTTTTCTTGCCCTAACTGTCAGGAGCCCCCAAGAGGGAGCTAGGTTATGGTGGAAGAGCACCACCAGTAGAAAGTAAATACCAAAAATTCCTTGTAAGAAGAGAGAGAGAGAGAGATAGAGAGACAAAGAGATGGAGAGAGAGAAACCAGGACTGCAACAGTGAATACACTCGAACATCTACATTTATGGTAGGTGTACTCAACTGCACTATGTTCTTCTTGTTTCACTGTTGCAGTCACACATTTGGGTTGATTCCCAAAGCTGAAGAAAAGGGTGGAGGCAGTCCAGAAGACTGGGGGTTGACTAGGATGCCCTGCAAGACTGTAGTGGCAAAGCCTGCCCTGAATTTGGAAAAGATAGGCAGGTGGTAATGCTTGGTGAAGGTATGAACTGATGTCAATGTTGCAGTCTCCAGAATGTCCCTGGTGGGGACCCATCTGAGGAAAGCTGCAGAGGTGGAGGTTGCTCTGGTAGAATGTGTCCTGACCCCCTTAGGGGGAGGTTTCCAGTGTTGCTTGTAGCAGAAATGGATGCAGTGTGCTAACCATTTGGAAATGATTTATTTATTTTTTTTTGGATATGGCTTTGCCCTCTGCTCCTGCAGCAAAGCTGACTAACAATTGTTCAGTCTTTCCAAATGATTTATTCCTGGCTAGATAGAATATGAGCTGTCTGTGCACATCTAGAGAGTGCAGTATCCTTTCCCCCTCGTTTTGTGGGTTAGGAAAAAAGGTGAGCAAATGAATGGATTGGTTGAGAGTCACACTGAACACCACTTTTGGCATGAAGGATGGGTTAGTCCTGAGGGAGACCCTGTCAGCATGGAAAATGATGAAGGGCTCTACAGCCATTAGTGCTTGTAGCTCGGATACTCTTCTTGCTGAAGTGATGGCCAGAAGCAAGGCTGTCTTCCATGATCGATACTTTAATTCTGCTGAAGCTGCTAATTCAAAGGGGGCAGGGTGAGTTTCTCTAACACAACGTTTATGTCCCAAGCTAGGGTAGGTGCTCTTCTGGGTGGCCTCAAGTTGTTAGCCCCTCTTAGGAGACATCTCAGTTTGATGAGAGGGTGTGAGAAAAGAGGTGGCTCTGTGCTGTAATGAGGAGAGATGACATAGGCATTTAATAGAAGAAAAGGATAGACCCCTGTGTAGTAGGTCAGCAAGGTAATCCAAGATGATAGGTAGGGAGGGCTGTGCTGTCCCTTAGCCTGGATCCAGGTGCAAAACCTTTTCCATTTGTCAGCATAAGACTTTCTAGTGCTAGGGCGTCTGGCCTCACGTATAACATCTAGAAACTGTTTACTGAGATTGGCAGCTAGTACAGTGGTCAGGGAATAAGCCAGACCGCCAGATTGACGGGCTGCAATTGGGATGCATGAATTCTCCTTCCTTCTGGCTCAGAGGTGTTGGGATCTGAGGGAGATGCCATGGTGGCAGAGGTGACAGGCTGCACAGCAATGGGTACCAGTGCTGGCATGGCCAGTCTGGGGCAATCAGGACTGCCATCATTTTTTCCTCCTTTACTTTGAGCAGTACCCTTGTAATAAGCGATAGTGGGGAAATGCATAGACCGAGAGGTTGACCCACTGGAAGGATAGAGCATCCACTGGAGTTCCCTGGTGCAGAACTTGCTGAGCTGATGGTTGGAGTGGGAAGCAAAGAGGTCGACCTTCAGGGTGCCCCATTTCTGAGTTACAAGGGTGAAGGTTCTTTGGTCTAGCTGCCACTTGTGTGGGTCCAAAAGATTTCTGCTTAAGTTGTCTGCCGGAGAGTTTAGTGAGCCTGGCAGGAATTGTGCTAAGAGGTGTAGTTGCATGTCTGAGGCTGTGTGCCAAAGTGTCATGGCAAGCCTGCACAGAGGGTAGGAGTGAGTCCCTCCATGCTTGTTGATATACCACATCACAATGGTGTTGTCTGTTTTGATCATTAGAGCCCCCGGGGAGAGGATGGGACTGAAAGCTGTCAGTGCATGCTGGACAGCTAACATCTCTTTTGATTGATGTGCAGATGTATTTGATGTGGGCTCCATTGGCCCTGTATGCACCTGCTGTCCTGGTATGCACCCCAGGCATAGTCTGATGCATTTAGGGTGAGGGTCTGGGTGGCATGGGGTTGAGAGAAGGGTAGTCCCTTGTTGTGGTAGCATGCTGCTGCCCACCAAAAATAAATCTTTCCTTAAGCAAGCTATCATTGGTATAAAAGTTTCCGGGTCTTGAGAGTGTTGACACCAAAGGCTTTTTAGGTACCATTGTAGTTTCCTCATCTGCAGTCTGGCATATGGAATGAGTAGAATGCAGGAAGCCATGAACCCCAGAGCTTGCAGGATTTTCCTTGGAGATAACTGGGGTCTGGTGGCTAGTTGAGAGAAATAGGCTGTCAGGTAGGTTTGATTTTCTGGTTTAAGGAATGCCATCTTGGATGCTGTGTCCAGCCTTGCTCCCAGGAATATAATCCTTTGAGTGGGTACTAGTTTAGATTTCTTTTCGTTGACAGTGTACCCTAGGGAGGTCAGTATGTCCTTTACAAAGGCCAGGTGCTTGAGCAGCTTTTCCTGACTGTCTGCCTGAATTAGGCAGTCATCTAAGTATGGGTACATTTGAATATTTCTTTGCCTGCAAAAAGCAATGGCGGGAGCCAGACATTTTGTGAAAACTCTGGGAGCAGTGGATAAGCCAAAGGGAAGCGCAGAGAACTGAAAGTGCAGTGATCCTGCCCTGAAACATAGATATTTCCTGCATGATTCCTTGATTGGGATGTGTAGGTAGGCCTCTTTTAGGTCTAGGGTGGCTAGTCAAGCATCCTTGGAAAGCATAGGTAGTAGTTGCTGGAGGGTGAGCATTTTGAATTTTGGTATCACCGGAAAGGTGTTTAGAATGAATAGATTGAGGATGGGGTGCCAGGTGCCCTCCTTTCTGGGTACCAGGAAGAGTCTGGAGTAGAAAACTTGGCCTGTCTGTTCTGCAGGAACGTGCTCTATTGCACTCATAGATAGCAGGGAAAGTACTTGCTTTTTGGCCTCTGCCCACTGGTTTGGGGGAAGATTTGGGAACCCTTTTGGGGTTGGTAGAGTGTGGAAATAAAATTTGTATCCCTGGGACACTATGTTGAGGACCCAGTGGTCATTGGTAATGGTGGCCCAGGTGCTTGCCTGGAAGGAGAGCAAGTGCAGGTGGGCAGAGGGAGAGGGCGGAAGTGAAGAGTCATTGTGAGTTCTTACCATAAGGGGATGGCTTAGAACACCCTGGTTTTGAAGAGGAGGAACTCCATTGCTTAGATATCTGCATTCCCTGAGGCTGCTGTCTGGGGGGCCTGCTTTACTGGGGTCTGGGCTGAGCTGACTTGGAGGGGGCAGGAAAGGACCAGTGCTTACAGGGGCAATGCCTACTGAACCTGGGTGGCTGGAGCTGCAGGAAGTCCTTAACTGTCTGCATAGATTTAGCTTTTTCTTCCATCTTTTTTAAGACCTCCTCTGCCTTGGTGCCAAATAAGTTGTCTTTGTGCAAGGGTGCACCCAATAATTTGGATTTTACATGGTCTGGCAAGGGCAATTCCTTAAGCCGAGCATGCCTTCTAAGGACAGAACCAGTGACTGCTGCCCTGCAAGATGCTTCTAGGGTGTCAAAACCACATTGTAAGGTGTGCTTAGTTACTTGACTTGCAGAATGCATTAACTCTTGTAACTCTATTTTCTGCACAAACAGGAAAAGATGATATTTTTTGTTTGAGGAGTTCCATGGTATTTTGATGAAATTTTAGCATATGGAACTGACAATTTAGTGCTCTAATAGCAAGAGAAGCAGAGGTGTATACTTTTTTACCCCATCTGTCTAATGCTCGGGAATCCCTATCTGAAGGGGTGGGATTCTTAGCAGAAGTTGCTTTAATTCCTTTAGGCCCTTGAGAAATAACCTCAGGGTCAGTAGTAGGATTTTGAAAAAGAAATTTGTGTGAGTCAGGGACTCTATAGTACCTGTCAGGTTTCCTGGGAGCAGGAGGGAGGGTGTCAGGAGTCAAACTAGATTCCATGAAAACATCATCCACAACATCCAGGACAGGAGGAATGGCCAGAGGTCTGTGCTGTGGAAGATCTAAGAATTCCCTGAGTCTCTTTTTAGACTGAGGGTAGTCCTGACATTCCCATTGGAAATGCTCCCTTAAAGTATGTAGGGTTTCCCCAAAGAAAACGTCCTCAGGTGGAGAGGCTGAAAGAATGGATTTCTCTACATCACAATCCTCATATTCAGATGCCTCAGAGTCATTGGACTCCTGTTCAGATAAAACTACTGGAGACAAATCTCTTTTTCTTTTGGAAGGAGTAGCTTGGCTTCCTCTGATCAGCATTATAAGGTCTTCTGCAATTTTAAGCATTTGAGAGTGAGGCAAGGAAGCAGGTGCCTGAAACTGGGTCATCGTTTTTTTGGGTGTGGTTCATACCCTGGGCCTTAGAAACTCGGTAGTTTTTGAAAGAATGATAGACACGAAAGAAGTCGTTGGTCTGTGTCAAGAATCGGTAGTGCAAAGTACTTCCTCAGAAGCCGGTGCCTGCTTATCGGCTCTGGACCCATTCAAGGTAGACATCTGCAAGATCCTTAGTCGATGAAGAGTCTCGTGGCATACCAGACTCCGAAAGGGTCTCGGTACCGCCCTGCGAATCCACAGAAGCAGGCATCAGGGTCTGCGAAAGTGCCTCACTGAGAACCAGAGAACTGATGACTAGCTTAACGGAAGTGTCGTCAGTAGGTTTGGACCTGTGCAGTTTGTCTCTGTCTTTATCCTTATGTTTTTTCAGAAGATCTGCTATCAGATGACTTACCAAAGCCATATCAGAATTAGAGGACTGCAAGCGAAAATATCTAGCTACAATGAGGGCCCGATAATGTATAGTTCTGGAGTTGAACAAAGCACAAAAGTGACAGCAGGGGACATTGTGGTCTGGGCCTAAGCAAGTGACTCAGTAAGAAGGAAAGTCCAATGGGGTACTTAGCTTTAGAAGACTTCAACTTCATTTCGGAAAATGAAAACTTAGGTAATAGCCGACTGGCACTCATGTGAACTGCTTCTGCTTCAGGCTCCTCAGCAAGAAAGACTGATGTAATGGCGCTGGCTGCCTTATTTTACACTACTGACGACCTGACATCAGTCCTTGAGCGACGGCAACTGATGCAGAAATACTAAGCCTCTGGTATTCGGGCCAGCTGAGGGCTACCCTGGCAGGGATAACCCAAATGTGATGACTGCAACAGTGAAACACGAAGAACATCTGGCAATAACTTGGAGAGGGGTCTTACCTACAGTCAACTGAAACTGGATTAGTTCAAGGGAATCGTTTTGTTGAAAACAATATAACGGTGTATTTATCTTTGATGAATATTGACACTCCACTTCTTTTAGTTCTTACACTTTCAGTTTGTGGTCTAAATGTGTGGTAGGCATTATAACCTGGTATGGTCGGGGTGCTTTCCATGACCTTAAACCAAGTCTCTGTGACTGCACAGATGTCAGCATCTTCTAAGTTGAGGGCTGCTTCCAGTGAGTACAGTTTTAGGTTTAGACGCCTACCATTAACCTTGAGGTTGCTTTTTGAAGATATTTTTACACAGAAAATTTTGTTGTTGTGACATTGCCAAAAAAGGCACTATGGGGAGGCAAGGGCCTTAGCCAGTAACCAAAATCCCAGATAGATAAAGACCATCTCTGGCAAGGCAGTGTGGTCTATCTACCATGTCATTATAGGCTGACAGGTACTGGATCCCTTAGAATGACACCAGAAACTAAGCCAATTGTTGAAGTCAATCATTTTTTGTTGATACTGTGGTATCATCTTAGGTGAAGGTAGTATGCTGCTAAAGGCTAGGGACATACCTGCCTGAGACACATTCAAAGAGCTCAGTCATGTCTCTCTTCATTTAGTTCAGTGAGGATGTCTGAAGTAATTCAAACCAACATGAACTATGTTGGAGTCATAATGGTACTTGTTTTTGAGAGGCTTGAGTGCGTGTGTGATCTGGCAGATCTTGGCATCCGACAGACAGATGACCATAATCATCTCCTTGTCCAGCCTAGTGAGTGGGACATCTGTATATCTCACTATAGAGTTGCCTATGTCCAAAAAATTTGGTTTAGATGTGCTTGCCTTAGTGGTTTGTTTGGTGAGACACTTGTGCTTGTGGTTGTGTGTGCATTGAGTGCTGTAGGTTCAGTATTAGGTGTAGTATGCTCGTATTTCAGAGGTCTCTGGTGTTTAGGTAAATTTCTGGTGAATACAGTCCTCGTATGTTGGTTTATGTGTTGAGGGCATGGTTTGTACATGAGTGGAAGTATGTGGGCTGACAACCTGTTCAGTGTCATTATTCTGTGAATGAGACAGCAAGGATTTCCTAATTTTTAGTGTATATGCATCTCTCACAAATTGAACTTAAGTAGTTTAGGAGTTGTGGGTTGTCAGTGTACATGAGGCAATTGCTACACTGCCTCAGGATACCCATGTCAGACTGGCAGGAGAAATGGAGGCGAACTGATAATCCATAATACTAGGTGTAAATTTGCTTACTTTAATGAGGAAGGATGTGGTTTCACTGGGGCTTAATGCTGGATCTATACTATTGGGGATCTCAGGGGTTATGAGACTATTAGGGATTAGGAGATTTCAGTTAAAGTGGCAAATGTTGTAGAAAGCCAGCTGAGGTGCTCTCTGAGCAGCTAAGTGCAATTTAAGGGATTCCTCAATTGGAGTAAGAGCAGCTTCTAAGAGAAAATAAATCTACTTTAGCTTTTGCGTCTATAACCGCCAATGGCTGCTTCCACTGTACGGTGCTGTACAAAGGTCTACTACATGCACACAGATACCTCGGATTGCTCAGATGAAGATAGTAGAGCAGTGGATGGTTGCCAAACTCTGTGTAGCTGTGTTAAAACAGGAGTCCTCCACTGTACAGTGCTGTACAAAGGTCTACTAAGTGCACACAGATACCTCGGATTGCTCAGATGAAGATAGTAGAGCAGTGGCTGGTTGCCAAACTCTGTGTAGCTGTGTTAAAACAAGTGCAAACATGCGCAAACATGGGGCTTATGTATGAAACTGTTAGAACCCTTTTTTAAAACGTTAAGCAATTTTCAAACAAGCTGGCCAATGGAAATGCTCAATACTGAGCCTTATTCCAACAATCTCCAACTCAGACGGGTCCTTTGCTACACTGTTCTGCCACAGGGGTGCAAGGAGCTCTCTTAATGCAGTGTTCAAATAATGCCAGTCTATATTGAGCAAATCTGAATCTAGCTTACTACATAAAATACACAAGTCCTAGAAAATACAAACTGCAGAAAAAACAGTTGAAACAGTGAAAACAGCAAAACTGTTAAAAAGGCTAAAAAACAGTTAGACGTACGTGGCAATAAATAACACACAGTTTAAAAGTGTAGTACAGTGAAGAGATATATTTATTTTTCTGTAGATTTCAAAGGATGCCTTGGATTTTGTTTGGATTCACTCTGTACACAGAAACCACATCATTATAAACACACTAGCACTTTACCAGACTTCTTGTAGCAATTATTGTAGCACACAAAAGTGGTACCAGCACTAAACATTCTACAAGGAAACAGCTCCAGTACTTATAATTAATGCCCACCCCTCCAGGCATGTCTAAAAGGTCAGTTCCCTGTGCTTTCTCCCATTAGCCTGGTGAACTTGGGCATCCTGAAGCAATGTAGTAACTGCCTCATGTACATCGACAACCCTCTCCTCTTACCTCTCAGCACTCAGACTTGTGAGAGATGCACTTATATATCCAAATTGGAAGCCACACACTCTCCAGCCAAGACCGGAATAGCTGGTCAAGAGGAGAAGGTCAACACTTGCACCACACCACATGGAACACATAGCCCTCCAGAACACACACCAGTACTTCCTTCACATAAAAACACAAACCACACACCCACCTTCATGAAGGCTCTCAATAAAAATCTACCCAACAGCAGAGACCTCCAAGACAGAAATGCACTCGACCACCACAACAAAACACTAATCACAAGACACATAAATCTCCTAAACACAGCGTGCCACTCAACCAAAGCTCCTAAGGCAAAACAGAATGCCCAACACACTAGTTATATGTGACTCAACAGTGAGGTACACTGATGTCCCACTCACTAGGTTGAATAAGGAGAAAGTAAGTCACCTGCCTGTCAGATGCCAGTATCTGCCACATAAAGCATGCACTCAGCTCCCTCAACAACAGGTACAAATATGACTCTGTCATTGCACATGTGGGTGTGAATGACCTGAGACATACCTCCCTGGACTACATGAAAAGAGACATGGAGGAGCTCTCGAATTATGTAGCCCAGGCGGCTAAGACCCTAGCCCTGAGCAGCATTCTACCATCACCCAGAATGATACCACAGTACAAGCAGAAAATGATTGATTTCAACAATTGGCTAAGTTTCTGGTGTCATTCTAAGGGGATCCAGTATCTGTCTGCCTGGGATGACATGAGTGACAGACCTCAATGCTTTGCCAGAGCTGGCCTGCATCTGTCACCCCTGGGCTTCCAGATACTGGCCAAGGCTCTTGCCACCCCTACAGTGCATTTTTTAGGTGGTGTTCCAAAGACCAAATTACCACCGTAACATCTACAAACAAATGCAATCTGAGGGTCATGCTGCTCAACGCTAGAAATCTAAATCTCAAAATACACTCGCTCGAAGCACTCCTTAAAATGGAGAACATTGGCTCTAACAGAGACCTAGGTCAAGGCAGCAGAAAGCACCCCTGCACTACATGGCTATAACTCATTCCACACCTTTCGGCCCCAGAACTTGGACCAAAGCTCCAAAAGTGGTGGTGCTTCCATATTCATAAAGGATGCACACACCTCCAGACCTGTAGCTCAACATAACACATCAGAGATACTTCAGGTGCAGCTAACATTGGTTAAGACAGCAATTCAGGTCATAGCCTGCTATGTCCCCAGCCATGATCCAAGACTCACACTCCATGTTCCTAAGCATCCTGGAGAATATTAGCATCCAACCTAACACTCTCATACTGGGCGATTTCAACTACCCCTCTATTAACTGGGAACACTACTCATGTACCAATACACTTGCCCAACATTTCCTGGAATTCATTAATTCCAATGCCCTGGACCAGCTCGTTCTTACCCCCACTAGAGGTAGCAACATCCTTGACCTGGTCATTACTAACATGGGCGACCATTGCTCCTCCTTGGTTAGATCCGACCACAAACTAAATCACCTTGGAAATCCACATCCCTTTGACCCCCCCCCCCCCCCAAAAGGTAACCACCATAAAAAACTTCTACAAAGCTAACTTTGGCTTCCTAAAAACAGAGGTGGCTAACTTCACGGCACCCATGCAAATGGAGAATAGTTGCATGACCGCCGAGTCATACACCAATGCACTGTACGAATACGCAAATGCATGGATCTCACCATACCCAACAGAACCAAGGCGCTCTCCTCTAAAAACAGGGAGCCAATCTGGTGGTCCCCTGTCATAAATAAACTGTACAACAGAAGGAGGAAACTGATGTGGAATAAGGTGAAGTCCCAAGACTGGAAAACCCCCTTATCAGCCGCAACAAAAAGTTGAGATCCCTCAACAAATCCTCTAAAGCTAGCTATGAAAACAGAATTGTAGCAGATAGTAAAGACAACCACAATTCCTTCTATAGTTATGTAAAGAATCTCCACGGCAATACCCAGATTTGCTCTGAGCTACTACACAATGGTAACCCCTATACCAAGCCAATAGATATTGCCAATATACTGGCCGACAGATTCAGTGCCAGCTTTACCCCTCCTCCCCAAAGAACCAATCACAATACCAGTAGATTGCCAGGCACCTAGTATCACTGCTGCACAGGTTAAAACAGCACTGTCCAAGGCTAAGAATACAGCTTCTATGGGACCTGACAATAATCCTGGCTGTGTTCTACATGAACTACAGAGTGAACTGGCACCTCACCTGTGTGCCCTGTTCAATCACAGCCTCACCTCAGGCTTTGTCCCTACTGCTACAGTCATATCTACAGTCATACCTCTCCACAAAGGAGGAGCGACTACAGACCCTGGAAACTATCGCCCCATTAGTCTGGCGAGTCTGATATGCACAGCTATGGAACACATTATCATGGACCTAATAAACAAGGATATAGGGAATCTCCAAACTCTGGATCCCACACAGTTTGGTTTTGTGAAAGGTAGCTCATGCCTGCTCAACTTGGTCGACTTCTTTGAGTCAGTCATCAGAGCTGTGGATGAAGGCAATGTGGTTCATACAGCCTACCTTGATCTGGCCAAGGCCTTTGATACCATTCCCCACTCGGGAATCATAGAAAAACTCACTAAGCTAGGCATCAACCCCTATATCACCAGGTGGGTTGCAAACTGGCTCACAGATAGAACCCACATTGTGAAAGTAGCTGACTCCAAGTCAGACTGATGACGAGTCACAAATGGATTCCCACAAGGTTCATCTTGGGTCCTCTGCTGTTTGGTATCTACTCTGATGTCCAGGCCAACACGAAGGGACTCTGGCTGACAAAGTTCACAGACGATTGCAAGTTGGGAGCTATTAACTCCCCAAGTGATGCTGACATCCAACAGAATGGCCTCACTGAGACCAACGACTGGTGTCAGAACCATGACCTTAAGCTCAATGCCAAAAAAATGTGTCATCATCTTCTTTGGGAAAAACACGGCTCCCATGAATTACCACATCGATGATAGTCCACAGAACACAGGAGTTATAAGATATCTAGGAATACAGGTTGACAGCAACCTCTCTTTTGACCACCACATTGCCACTGTGGTCAGAAAGTCCTTCTATGTGGCACATCTCATTACTAAGGGTTTTGCATCCAGGAAGAAAGAGGTCATTGTCTCTCTCTACTCTTCCCTCATTAGGCCAATCATCGAGTACAATGCCCCATTTGGCATGTACCTCGCTAGACAACTGCAACAACTGGAGAGGCTGCAAAAGTACCTCACAAAGAGGATCCTAGGCCTTACATACTTGTCCTATATGGACAGACTCAAAAAACTACAACTATTCTGTCTCATATTGCCTACTTAGAGGCGATCTCTGCTTGACTTACAAAGCCATGTCTGACCCAGCTCTGTTAGAAATGCTACATCTAAAGAAATCCCAATCACTCTGCACCACATGCTCCAGAGACATCAACCTCATTACCACAATCAACAGAACGTACTGGAGGGACAGGTTCATAACCCAGAGACTGCCCATGCTATGGAATAGACTTCCCATACATGTCAAGCAGAACACCTCGCTGACCCTCTTCAAGCAAAATCTCGATGAGTGGATGGGAAATAGAAAATTCATGCCAGGGACAACTCCAGTGGCTCTACTTGACAGAGGCACTGGGAACTAAGGTCAAGTGGCATGATACCAGAGTATTCCTATGGCTAGCCTTGTAAAGGCCCCAGGGCCATTAGCCTAGTACACACCTATGAACCTATGATTCTATGAACTTGTAGTTTTGTGTGGTAGGCAACCTTACATGCAGTGTCCTTCTAATTATTCATTTATATATTTACTTGCTTATTTTAAGTTAGGACTTCTCAAAGGATTTGTGATAGCTCTTACACATTTACTGCCACGATGTTTTAAAAAATAATGCACACACAATGAATGAAGTCTAATGTCCAAGACGTCTAAATGCCAACTGATTCTTTTAGAATAATGCTTGATGAGTTAATCACTATAGCTAGCACAATTAGCCATAAAGCTAAAAACACCATATATGTCATTCCTGTCATTTAAAGCTACATACACACATACATATAGGTATATAAAAAAACAAAGAGGAAAAGTAGAAAAAAAGAATTAGTAATGGAGAAGTTAAAGAAATGGAAACTAAGGTTATGGATTACCTGGCAAAGTAAAGGATTTAGTGTATAAAATGTAACTTGGATAACAATACAACAGGATAGAGCAATGGACATGCAAATTAAGGAGAAACCAGTGGAGCAGGAAACATCTAATCAGTTGACATATGAAGATAATTTGGAGCCTCCCACAGGAAATCAGTACAAAGGTTCAGTTGGAGCTGTACAGCAAGGGAAACAGGAAGCTGTGGCAACTCTGACACAGTCAATGTCGTGGAGTGATAGGCCAGTGAGTTCCCATATGAAAGAGCAATGGAGGACACAGGGTGAAACTGAAGAAAATGTGGCACAGTAAGAAGCTCTGAAACTTTCTATAGAATTCCCACAGGAAACAGCGAACAAAGAATGTGCCTTCAGTTTAGAAGAAAATGATCTTAGAGAAGAGGTGCTTGATTCATTAGAGATGGATAGACATACTAAGGTCAATGAAAGAAGAAATTTGATAAAATGAACACAGTAATTAGGACTGTCCATAGAGATTTGTGTGACATAACAGAAGTAAATAGGATGCATTACTGTGCAGCCAAATTAATAACAGATAAAGTCCTACCACAAGAACATAGGGTAGCAAAAGAAATGACTGGCATAAATCAAATGCCATCATGAAATTATCAAATAGAGAAAACTATAAATCAAATAAGACAATTAGTGTCACTTTTAGAAGACAAAAATATTCAGAAAGATAGACGTGATAACAATGCACAGTATTATAATGGATCAGGATTTATCATGCACTATCGCAAATAATAAACTAAAAATATCAGCACAGGCAGAAAAACTTAGAAGATGCACAGATAAATATAAAGGAAAAGTACAAAATAAGCAATTTATTGATGGCCCAAAATGTTTTATAGAGAACTGGGAAACAAAAAGAAAAAATAGATACATGGGTTCATACTAGGCTAATGGCCCTGAGGCCTTTACAAGCCTAGCCCATAGAAGTGCCCTTGCATTGTGCCACCCATCATTACTTCCTCTTCCTCGTGCCTCTATCAAGTAGAGCCACTGGAGTGCTTCCTGGGGTGAACTTTCTAGTTCCCATCCACTCATTAAGATTTCTCTTGAAGAAGGCTGATAATCGACCCTGCCAAGTCTCAAACCCAGGACACTGGCACTACAATCACAGCAATGTACCACTACACCATATGAGCTGTGATAAGCATTTTGGAGAAATATTTATGAAGATCCTGTGGAACATAATAAAGATGCTAAATGGATAAAAGAAGTAAAAGAAAGAATAAGAAGTTCAAATGTACAGGCTATGAAATGGGATGAAGTAATGGCCAGAGAGACTGAAACAAAGTTAAGAAAAGCCTCCAACTGGAAAACCTCAGGCCAGATGCAGTACCTAACATCTGGCTAAAAGTATTAACATCTTTGCACTAAGATTTAGCCATAAGTAAGATCTATTTATATGCACACCCCAAACAGACACCAGCCTGGCTAACAACATGAAAAACAATGCTCCTACTTAAGAGTGAACCTGCAAGTTACCCTAAAAACTATAGACCAATAACTTGCCTTCTGATGATGTATAAACTATACATGGAATTGATGTCGACAGAGGTTATAGCCATTTAGAAGAAAATTCAATTATGGCAATAGAGCAAAAGGGTAATAAAATAAAGTCATATGGAGCAAAGAGTATTTTTTTGTTGAATAAAGTCATAGTGGAGAGCTATAAAAAGGGGAAGAATCTAAGTGTGGCATAGACAGACTACAAAAAGGCATTTGATAGTATCCCACACTCATGGATAAAAGAGTGCTTAAAATGTATAAGTTACACCCTACACTGATAAACTACATCACACTGACCATGAAACAGTTACAAGCCACTTTGCAGTTAAGCCATGATAAAGGACAAATTATTATTCCAGGGATAAAAATCCAAATGGGGATATTCCAGGGTGACTCTCTGTCACCGCTGCTCTTTTGTCTTGCTCTTAACCCATTAAGCTGTTTGCTTAACAGATTAGGTCATGGCTATAATTTGGCTCCCAGAAAGCAACAATGTTTAAAGACTTCTCGTCTTCTCTTTGTCAATTTTTTAAAACTGTATAGCTCATTATATGAGGAACTGAAAGCACAACTGCAAGTAGTCAAAACCTTTTCAGATGATATAAGAATGTCATTTGGTCTTGATAAATGTGCAAAAAGCAACCTTTAAAGCCTGAAAGCTGCAGCACCAGGAACATATCAGTCTGGGACAAGAATACGTTATAAAAACTTGAGCAAGAGGGAGTGTATAAATATTTGGGAACTGATGAAGGATCAACAATAAAACATGAACAAATTCAAATAAAACTCAGTAAGGAATATTTTAGAAGACTTAAATTAATCCTGAAAACAGTGCTTACATCTAGGAACAAAGTTCAAGCTACAAACTAATTTCTCTTCCTGTCGTAACTTACGGTTTTGGAGTGACTGACTAGCCCCGAAAGGTGTTGGATAGATTACACAGGAAAGCAAGAAGGATGCTTCATGTTCAAATGATTTATAAAAATCAGTCCATACCAAGATTATATATTTCCTGTTCTGAAGGAGGTATGGGCCTCCTTGAAATTGATTACATGTATAGATCTGCAATTGTGGGACTGCATACATATCTGCTGACCTCAGAAGGCTCAAATATAGTGAAAGTTTTTAAACATGAGGAAAATAAATCTAAGATGACTTCCATAGCATACTGGTATCAAGCGGGAATGGAAATCAAACCAGAAGTAGACAAAAAACAGGCAGCAAAGAAAGAATGTAAGATGAAGGATCAGATCAGGAGGCAAGAAATGTGAAAAATACATAAATATAATTGCAAGTACAGAAAACTGCTGGAAGAACTTCATGTTTATCAAGATCAAATGCAGGAATGGTTAAGGAGAGGAGAATTCTATTATTTTATTTATTATTCTATCTATTATTATATATTACTTGTCCTTTGTTGACCAGGTTAATCCTACTAGGCTAGTGGCCTCCTTACAGGGGATACCTGAGATAGTATTTATACAACTAGGGAAATTTAGTCCGGACATCAGGGAACTTCTCATTCTCCTCTTATTAAGTGCTGTGGGATATTTTACATCCACCTAAACTACCACCATCATAAAAACAGATTAGGCCATCAGAATATACCCCTTCATACCACTTCAAATCCTCAACCAATTTTCTCACCATCACCCATTCCCACATCCACCATCAAAAACGTATCCAAAAACTAAAACAATGTACCAATGCCCCATATAACTTACCTGCAGAATACTTACAACTAGCAACCTCCTCCACTGCATACCCCATCAGCATACCTGATATCTTGAAAAAAGCATTTGTCCTCTCTCTTCATAAAGGTGGCAGCAACTATGAGATCCCAAACTTCTGTATTATCTCCATTCTTTCCCCATATCTAAAATACTAGATAAATGCATTCAGACCAAGCTCCTAAGTCATCTGGTAAAACACCAACTCCTTTCCCCCACTCAACATGACTTTAGGCCCGAACATAGCATGAACACTGCCCTAATTTCCTTCTTGATGCTGGCTCCTTAGTCTCTGCCCACTTTCTTGCCTTTGATAAGGCATTCAACACTATTTCCCACTCCATACTGCTTACTAAACTATGTGACCTTGGCCTATCTCCCCCCTACCCTACAATGGTTTACCAATTATCTCACCAATAGCAGCAATCTACTATATGGCAGCACTCTCCTTCTCCTTTCATCAATACAAATACAGGTGTTCCCCAAGGTTCTATTTTGGGTCCCCTCCTATTCAGTATATTTGTCAATAATTTTCATACCACTCTTACCCACTGCACTGTCATCCAATATGCAGATGACTCTATCATCTGCTCTTCTAAATCTGCCACTGTATTACAGCATCTTAGCCAAGAACCTTTTACCTGCACTGAAACCTGGATGTCTCAGAACCATCCTGCCCTTAACCCCAATAAAACAAAACAAAACGTTTTAATATTCACCCCTACAAAGTCTAGCCCTGTTGACAAGTCACTACTCACTGTTCAATCCCAAAACACTATCACTGAAGTTGTCCCTAGCACCAAATTGCTAGGTGTCATCATTGATGACAAATTAACTTTTGAACTCCACATCTACAATAACATCAAAAAACCCATCAGAGGTAGGTGCCCCTTATAGGCACAACTATTTTTTTAGCCTCTCTGCTAAAAAGGCCTGGGCATCATCCTTCTTGCTTCCAACTCTGCCATACGGTGCTCCCTTCCTCAGCAATCTACAGTCCTCCTTAAAAACTAAACTTTAGTCTTGCTACAACTAAATCGCTAAATTCATTACAAATGCAAAATTTTCTACCCATCACTGCTCCTCTCTGCATCAACTAAAATGGCTGGAATCCCCTCCCCATCTCACTCATCTACAACTAACCACAGCCCACAAGATAATCTATCAACCAGAAACATGCTACATCCTAACCGCCACCTCAGGTCTGTAAACAAAATGCTACTGTCTGTCGAGAAACCCAAGCTCTCAGCTCTCCAAATGTTGTATTCTCATACTGTCTCCAAGTTATGGAACAATATCACTCCTTCACTCAGGACTACCAGCAATCCTGCCTCCTTTAAAAAAACCCCCCTCAAATTACATCTCTCCTCTCACTGGCTACGCTCCTGTACCCCAACAAATAATCCCAACTTTTGACTTCTCTCTCTGGAGTCTCATCTTTTATCATTCAATTTTAAACATCTCCCCTTCTCTACCATAATTACTTCTTGCCATCTCATTAACTTGACTCTTCTTCCTATAGCCCTGCTGTCACTTCCTTTCTACCATGAAATCAACCCTCCTCTGCTATGGATTCTATAGATATATTTATTTTCAAGTGTTATTTAAATAGCTTTCATCTTTTACTGCCACATACATACCAGTTTGTAAATATTATCACTGTTTTTGCTATGAATTCACTTTAAATGTGAATGTATTACTCGTAATTGCTTTGTTCTATGTATTATTATTATTTTACTTTTGCATGTAATTGATGTGGAGCTTTTCTCCCCAGGCCTCCACTGAAAATGGGCTCTTTCTAGGCCCAGTGGACTTTCCCCGTTAACAAATGCAATAAAATAAAATAAAAATAAAAATAAAATAAATCTTTACTATATTACAGTTAGTGCTACTTTTAATGTAAGCAATGGAGCTTTTGTCTCCAGGTCTCCACTAAAATGAGTCATACCACCCTAGTTGGGCAACCTGATTCACATTAAAAGATATATATATATATATATATATATATATATATATATATATATGCATATATACATATATTTATATAAATAAATATACAAATACATGGAATATTAATCAGTAGACTATTTTTTGAGTTTTATTTTAGTGAAACAAATGCAAGGGACTGTAAAGTCCTGCTATGCAAACATCTAGTTACCAGAGTATTGTGATTACTATTTATTTATTATTTATTATTTATTTGAGGAAAACTTGAATACACAGCCCTACATGGGCAAGAAGAAGGACCTTAGCTAAGATGCTTGAATCAGAAGACCAACTTGGAGTCCTTGAAGCCAGGAAAAGGGTTACTCATGCCAAAAGAATGTGCCAGAAGTATACCAAATCCCTTAATGTTATTTGCCAAGCCTTTATTTCTTGTTATTTTACTTTCTTCATGATATTCTTGAGCTAATGTTTCTTACACTAGTTGGGCCCTCCATAGTTATAAAAAAAAAAAAAACAGTATGTAGTCTCCGTGGTTGGTATGACATCTCTAAGAACCTTATTTCACAAACACTATACCTGAGGATGTAGATAGCTGCCTGAATGGGCCTGCATATCAAGTGGTGGAGACATGGATTACAGACTATGAAAACTGCAAGCATTATATTAATGGGGCATGCAGTCCTTTGAATAAGACAGCTGATAAGAGATTCTCTCTTGCTTTATTTATTTGTTTGATTTGAAAACCTGGTAGGTAATCTGATCCAGATCTGTATGAATGACACAATCAGTTATTTGACAGCATCTCCACATTCTAACAAAAATGTGTGAAGAAAATGGCTGTCCAGTTACAGCAGATGAGAATAAAAGCTACAACAAACCTATGGAGAGCAAGCAAAACACAGACAATGGCAGCATTAAAACAGGTGAAAATTTCACATATAAAAATAAAAAGCAACTGAGCCCACATCATAAATGTACAACAGATCACAAAAACTGACTTGGCATGGGGTACGGCAAACATGGTTTGGAATAGGACAAATACATCATGTTGCAGCTAATACTGCAGAAAAAAAGGCAATATCCTCAAGGACACATGGAATGCTTGATCACAAAAATGATCATGGTGGTCCAGGAAGAAATAAGGGAAACCCCTAGGTGGATGGCCCACCTCAATGAATACACTGCACTTTGGATAATTTTCTGCTTTGTTGTGTTTTTTACACTTTCAGTAAATCTGTGTTTAGATCAAATTGTTTTCCGAGTGTTTTTGATTTTCAGCATCTTGTACTTTGATTATACTGTCAATGATGAGTCTGCTTTTAAACAGATACCTTAGCCTGTTTTTGTAACTACAGTTATGCATTCACAGAAACATCATGTGCTACAAAACAATTACATGCACACAATATACATTAAAAGTAGTCCATTTTCTTTAAATCAGTGCATATTACCTTATAAATAGTATCACTTCTTGTATCAGTAAGGTCCAAACGGATGGCAATGTAATCAATATCAGGTGAAGGGGGGTTGAGATGTTGATAGCGAAGTCCCATTGTTAGGAATTCATCACAGCTCACTTTGGTTGTATGGATCCGTTGGAGTCCTTTGTAGCAGCTTCCATCTCGACACTTCTCTGGTCTGTGTTCTGCAACACATCACAAAAACCTTTAAAGATTTATTGATGTACAGTCACTAGAAATACACAAAGTAGCAAGGGTTTTGCTACTGACTCAGTAACAATGAAAATTGTAACTATGTGTTCAACAGCCTATACAAACAGCAGTGGCATTTTACCTCTAGGTAACAAGTGAAAACAGACCTCTATCGAACTAATCTAGTGCCAAGCAATAATTTTAGGCAGTTTTAAATGGCACACAAAAAATGATCACAAAACTGTAAGCAGTGTGATATGTAGGCTGATAAATACATCAAAAACTAAGCATATGGGATTTGGGAGACGTAAATTGAAAGGTGAATATTTAATACAGCACACAGTGATTGCAACTGTAAACTCATTTCAATACCTGGGTATATGAGTAGATTCAGCTATGTGTTTTTCTAATCATATCAACCAATTGGTTAGTGATAGCTATAGAACTATAGGTTGTATAAAAAGTTTTATAAAGTCTTGGAAATAAGAAATGATGAAGTCATTGTCTATTAGTTACATTAGACCCAAGCTTAAGTATGGAACAACAACATGGATACCTTATAAGGATACCTTATAAGAAAACAAGCATGTGTAAACTGGAGAGTGCAGCAAAAATATACCAAGGGCATCCATGGATCTGAAAGTTTAAGTTATTATGAAGGACTAAAATATCTGAACTTGTACAGTGTCTCTTATAGATATCTAAGAGGATATGTAATTCAGGTATATAGAGCATTTAGATACAACTACCTCTGGGAATGTTTGGGTTTATCAAAAAGTAGTAGAGAATCATCAGATAACCTATGTAGAAGATTCTATAGGGATGAGAAGTGTACTAAGTGGTTCTCTGAGAAAGCAGTTGATGCATGGAACAGACTACCAAATTACATTAAAGCAAGTACTAGTTTCGATATTTTTAAGAACAGCCTGGACACTTTTTACAGGAACACGTGTTTTGGTATATTGGCAGGCTAGAAGGGCATTAATGCCCATGCTTGAAATATTTGTATGCATGTATGCTCAAGAACACTGTTAATGCCCTGTACAGGAATATTCATTTATTCCCAGGTCACAATTTTTGGTATCAGTTCCTTGATAAGGTAGAATGATATCCAAAAGGTTGGGAAGTTGCATCTTGAGAAATGTGAACTGAAGTGTCAATTGAGAACAAATGCTGAACATCCCCCTGGGCTTAGTGATTACTCTTCAATAGTGAGTCTATTGAAAATTAAAGATATGGCTGTGTAAATATTTCATTGACATTTTTATGAATATTAATATCATTGGCAGAATAGTTTTAACTATTTTGTTACTGGCATTGCATATGTGATGTGTATTAAAGTACAGTTTTGTACCTACCATAAATGTAGATGTTCGAGGATCCACATTGCTGCAGTCCTTACTATAGGGTAGTCCGCTGTCCAGTCGGCCCGAATACCAGAGAGTAAGGCTGACGTCGGTCAGGCGCGATAGACTGGCGTCAGTACGTCAGGGTACGATGACCGGACGCCATATCCTCAGTCTTTTCTTGCCCCAGATGTCAGAAGACCCTAAAAAGACAAGGCCCAAAATACCTGCACCAAACATATGTACAATATATACAAAAAGATATATACAAAAATATCAGCATATAACCTCACCTACACAACCACCCCTAAACACAGAGGGGAAGGAGGGAGGTATTGACTGCAGCAATGTGGATCCTCGAACATCTACATTTATGGTAGGTACAAAACTGTACTATGTTCTTCATTCCACATTGCTGCAGTCCTTACTATTGGGTAGAATCCCAAAGCAGAGGTAAGGGAGGCTGGCAAATCATAAAGAAGTAGGAGCAGACAACATGCCTTGCAAAACAGCTGTGGCAAAACCAGCCCTAGACTTAGAGTAGATAGGAAGGTGATAATGCTTAGAGAAAGTATGCACTGAACTCCAAGTAGCTGCCTCCAAAATATCCTTAGTTGCCACCCCCCTTAGAAATGCTGTTGAAGTGGCAGTAGCCCTAGTGGAATGAGGCCTAATCCCAGCTGGAATCTCCTTGCCATGATGGGAATAACAAAATGCAATGCAAAACCCAATCCACCTAGAAATAGTTTGTTTTGACACAGGCTTGCCCTCTGAACTCAAATCAAAAGAAACAAACAACTGCTGAGACTGCCTAAAATCCTTAGTCCTGCTTAAATAATAACGCAATTGCCTGTGTACATCTAAAGTGTGCAAAATCTTTCCTTTATTTTGGGGTCTGCATAAAAAGTAGGCAAATGAATAGTTTGGTTTAAAGCCACACTAGAAACCACCTTAGGCATAAAGGAAGGATTAGTGTAATGATACCCTATCCTTATGGAAAATCAAAAGGGCTCTACTGCCATAAGGGCCTGCAACTCAGACACCCTTCTTGCAGAAGTAATAGCCAACAGAAAAGCAGTCTTCTATGACAAGTATTTCAATTCAGCAGGCTCAAAAGGTTGTAGAGTAAGTTTTTCCAACACAAAATTGAGATCCCAAGCAGGAGTAGGAGCTCTACGTGGGGGGTCTTATATTCTTGCCCCTAAGTAACTGCTTGAACAAAGGATGCGAAAACAATGGTGGGTCACAATCATAGTGAGCTGAAATTGCTGCAGCATGAATCTTAATGGAAGAGAAGGACAAACCTTTGTCCAATAACTCAGTAAGATATTGAAGAGCCACACTCAAATTAGGCTCAGAAATCTCCAAATTCTTTGCTGTACTCCAAAATAAAAATCTCTTCCATTTTTCATGTGACACTTTCCTTGTACTAGGTCTTCTAGCTTCCATAATCACATTTAAAACTTGTTGAGGAAGTTGAGACCTGCTGTGTTTCAACACAGAATATGCCAGGCTGTTAGATGAAGAGAGTGAAGCTTGACATTGAGCAGATGACCGTCCTTCTGAGATAACAGATGAGGAATCAAAGGTAAAGGCCATGGAGGCTTCCTTACCAGACTCCTTAGTAGTGGGTACCAGTGTTGCCGAGGCCAATCTGGAGCTATCAAAATCATCCTTGGCTTGTCTTGTCTGACTTTTAATAGCACCTTTGGAAGAAGAGGCAGAGGTGGAAAAGCATACACATGAAGATTTTTCCAACTGAAAGACAGAGCATCCACTTTCCAAGCTGTGTGATGAAACCCCTTTGTGCAAAACTTTGGCAGCTGGTGGTTTAGTGGAGAAGGCGAACAGATCTATGTCTGGAGTTCCCCATGACACTGTCAATTTCTGAAATACATGAAGATCCAGTTTCCACTGTGGGGATCCATGATTTGTCTGCTTAACACATCTGCTAAGGAGTTCTGTGCTCCCGCAGAAACCTTGCCTGAAGAGTTAGTTGCAAGCTTAGCGCAGTCTCCCATAAAATCATTGCTTGCCTGCATAGAGGATAAGAATGTGTTCCCCTGCTTGTTGATGTACCACATGACAGTTGTGTTGTCTGTTAGAATCAACACCTGCCCTGGAAGAAGTAACTCCTTGAAAGCCATTAATGCAAACTGGACTGCTAACATCTCCTTCATGTTGATATGTAGATGCTGTAGTCTGGCAGGCCACTTGTCTTGTATCCACTTTCCATTCAGATGAGCTCCCCAAGCAATGTCCGAGGCATCTGTCGTTAAAATCTGGCCGGGTCACAGAGAGTCCCTTGTTTAGGTGACATTCCTGAGCCCACCACTTTTGAAGGCAAGGTATTATTTGAATGACAGTGTCCAAATCCTGGCAGTGCTGTGTCCATACATTTTTGAGATACCATTGTAGCTTCCTCATATGCAGTTTACATTGGGAAGCACCAGAATACAAGATGCCATGAACCCTAATGCTTGAAGGACTGTCCTTGCAGTCAGCACGGACTGATGAGATAGTTGATGGAAGTAAAGTGATAGACTCTTTTGTTTGTCCGGGGTTAAAAAGGCCATCTGGGCTGCTGTATTCAGTCTCACACCCAGAAAGCACATGTCTTGAGAGGGTACTAGACTGGACTTTATTTCGTTCACAGAATACCCTAGGCATCTTAGCACTGCTATAACATATTCCAGATGCTGTAGAAGGTCTTTTTCTTGAGCCAGAATCAGGCAGTCGTCCAAGTAAGGATAGATTTGAATTCCTTTTAGCCTGAAGTAAGCTATCACTGGAGCCAGAACCTTTGTGAATACTCTGGGCAGATAAGCCAAAGGGCAATGCAGAGAACTGATAATGAGAATTTCCAGCTCGAAAACGCAGATACTTCCTGCAACTTAGTCTTATAGGCACATGAAGGTAAGCTTCCTTGAGATCTAAAGTTACCATCCAGTGATCTTTGCCCAGCAGAGGTAAAAGCTGTTGTAACGTCAACATCTTGAACTTGGGAATGTCCAGATAAGTGTTGAGGATAGATAAATCCAAAATTGGTCTCCACGTGTTCCCTTCTTTGGTACTAGGAACAGGCGAGAATAAAATCCCCCCTTTCTGATACACAGGGACTGGCTGAATGGCCCCTATTTGGAGTAACTGAGAAATTTGCTTGTGAGCCTCTTTTTGTGGAGGAGGAACGTCTGGCATGCCTTTGAAAGGGGCAAAGTATGGAAATAAAACCTGTAACCGTGGTGAATGATATCCAACACCCATCTGTCTTGAGTAATTAAATCCAATTTTCCTTGAAAAGAGACAGTCTTCCTCCCAAAGGAGCTGCCAGACGAGAATCTACTGGCAGCTGAAAAGGCAGGTCATTGGGTCTGTTTACTTAAAGGACTGACCCCTGCCCTCACCAGAAGTCTGAGCAGGTGAACTCCTGTTCTAGGCCTAAAAGAACCTTGAGCTCTGCCCCTACCACGTCTAGACCTACCCCTAGACTGGGAATCATAAGCAGGATATGTCCATCCCTTAGTAGGCCAATTTCTACTAAACTTGCTGCACCTGCAAAAATCTTTAACAGTTTGCATAGACTTAGCTTTGTCCTCCATTTTCTTTAAAACTGCTTCCACAGGCGAACCAAACAACACATCCGACTGTAAAGGAGCATCCAAAATCCTTGTCTTAACATGCTCAGCTAAATTCTGATCCCTCAACCAGGCATGCTGGCAAGAACAGAACGAGTGGCAGCCACCCTCGAGGAGGCCTGTACAGCATCAAAACCACATTGCAAGGAATGCTTACCCACTTGTTCAGACACATGAACTAAATCCAGCAACTCTTTACACTCAATACCTTCCGCCAAAGCATCCACCTTAGATTTCAGTTGTGAAAGGAGATAATTTTGATATTTAAGCATGTGAAACTGACAATTCAACGCCTCATGGCTAAAGTGGAAGAAGTATACACTTTCTTTCCCCATCTATCCAAAGCCCTTGCCTCTTTATCAGTGGGAACAGGGTTTTTAACCACAGAGGCCTTAACACCTTTAGGTCCCTGAGAAACAGTTTCGGGTCTGCCCTAGGACTCTTAAAAGATACTTATGAGCTTCAGGCACCCTATAGTACCTATCAGGTTTAACAGGAGCAGGAGGCAAAGAATCAGGGTTCAGGGAAGCTCTGCAAAAACATCTTCCACCACATTCAACACAGGAGGTATAGCTAAGGGCCTATGCTGGGGCAAAACAAGAATTCCCTAAGCCTTTTCCTGAATCAGAGTAATCCTGGCCTTCCCATTTAAAAGTGCTCCCTCATGGAATGCAGAGTCTCTGAAAATGAGAAATCCTCAGGAGGAGAAGCTGTAGGAGTGGAATCATCCACATCAGAATCAGAATAAGGAGGATACTCCTGCAAATCTTCCGCAGAAGACTCAGAAGCCTCTGAACACTGTTCAAAACTATCAAACTCCGGTTCACCCCTAGGCCTCTTATCAGGATAGAACCTCTAATCATAGTAATCAAATCTTCTGCCATTTTAAGCATATGTTTCTAGGCACAGAACCTGAAATGCTAGGAGAAGCCCCACTGAAGCTGAACTTGGCCCAGCTCTCAAAGAAGAGTCGGCAACAGAGGGATAGGCTCTAACTACCTTGTGAAGAGAGGGAAGAACAGTTACCTGAGAAGCCCCTCAGCCTGGCTACTCTCTGAGAGAAGGCATCCCTGTAACAGTAAGTCTCTCTGCCTGAGACTCCAAAAAACCTGGCAAAAACCTCTGCTCCACTGGAGTTCTAAAGAACCGACGTCCGGGACTGCCGGTTCATCAACCCTAGGTGTTTTGTCCTGCGCTCTTGGAGCGCGCCGGACGGCATTTTATAATTGCAACGCTTCCCAAACACTAACCTGGCACAGTCTAACTAGTGCGCTTTGTTAACCTGGCATCCAACAACGTGTGCTCAGGCCCTAAACAAGGTATACACAAGGTATGGTAATCCCTGAGGTATCTGTTTCCCAAGAAATACAGTTATTCACTTTTTCTGACATCCGTTAAATACTGAGGCAAGAAAACCAAAATGTTCTCCAACGGGTCTGATTCGGTCTGAAACTAAAGATTTCAGAACGCCAACCTGCACCATCGACCATGCGACGATATGACGCCGGTCATGCATGCCCTGACGACCGACGCCAGCTCGGGCCGACTGGACAGCGGACTACCCTATAGTAAGGACTGCAGCAATGTGGAACGAAGAACATCTAATTGTTTTGTCAAGAAAATACCTTGAATGTATTTTACTATTTCTTTTAATTCTAAACTCTTTCAGTTCATGTGATTTTTAATCACATTTAAATAAGGGACATATGTATTTACGGTAACTGATACTGATGAAGTCTGAAAGCACTTGATCTATGTTACAGTGAATAAATTTTATTTTATATTTGGTTGTGGAGCTGCATTTTTCTTACTACCCTCTTCAAGCGTTTTTGGTTTTCTGGCTCTTGGCTGTGCCCGAATCTGCTGGTGTTTAGTGTTGCTTGTTTTAACTAGTGACCTCCCAAGGTTTTAGATATTCTGAGGACAAATAATCACATGCTGACTAAATGAGATGTGATTATTCAAATGGACCCTGTGAAAAGGTGACTCTGTGTACTAGTATTACCAGGTCTGCATTTTTCAGATATTGTTAGATCATAAGGATGTGAAGATTATGAAACAAAGCAGGCTCCTGAGAGCACTTGGTGGTCTGGCAGAGCACTACGACAGCTACAGTTTCTCACTACAGTTGTCCTTTAAGCCTCAAAGAGGAAGACTATCTAGTCTGCAAAACATTTTCTGTTACATACAATATGGATAATATTTACAAAAACTAAATACAAAATAAAAAGCAAGTTGTTACACTATGTTAAATGGCACTATGAGGGCAAAAATAGGGTGTTGCCTTTGTAACGCATTCATTCAAGAAAATAAAAAGTAAAATTAAAGTGCTACACTATGCTGGCTACAATGGTTGCTTGCACACTTGTTAAATGTGTCAAGATAAAATTGTTGATAAAGCTGTGCATGCATCCTGAGTGACACAGGCTTGGTTACCAGCTTGGGTACTGGAAGTTTTTGGTGGGGAGGGAAAGAGTAAGCATGCAATGGCAAATCACACTTTCTGGGCAGGGGGGGTGGCAAGAAGGAAGTAACTTGCCTACTACACTGCTGAGCCCTACTGGTGAAGTGTGAGAAAGGATGTAAAGTAATGGACGTGTGGTGGCTTAAGCAACACAACCACACATGGACATCTTAAGCAGGCAGAGACCTAACCAGGCATTCGCTAGAGCAGCACAAAACAAAGCAACCAGTCACTATGGAGATATGGGAGTAAGCCAGGGTAAAGAGGGGAAACCATATAACTTGCATACTGGACTGCTCATTAACATTCATTAACAGCTAACCCTCACATCTGAAGTAGAAACATGGTGGAACTTGACAGACAAAACATTTTTTATCTTCTTGGAGTATCTTTTCCATAAGGGATTACAGGTAAACAGACTGCCATTACCAAGCAGATGCACAGGTTATGTCAATACCATGACAGAAAGACATGCAATCAGAGTGACTGGTGGGGATGTCAGGGAGAAGAGACCGCAAAAAGTTAAGTCTCAAGTATCAGAAATACGTACTATTTTAGTTACATTAATGATTCAAAATAAGCAAGACAAAGAATTAAACAGAAGACTAGATACATTAAGCTAATAAAAACAGGACCCATGCTAAGCAATGCCTGGCAATATTGTGACAAACAAGTTAATAATAGCCATTACAACAGGGTAGTTAGTTACTATGGTAAAGTATTAATACCGATACATTTTAAACCAAGAATTTTAATTGGTGTCATGTATTTGTGAATATATTTGTGGTGAATGTGTGTGCATTCTAAACTGAAGCTATTTACCCTCAAAAGTAAATGCACCTTTCAACATTTTGTTTTGACACACTACAAAATCTAAAATGGACAGTACAGATACATTTTGCTATTCAGACTTGGTAGAAAGACACTTTGTAAAACAATGTACGACATGTAAAATGTTAACAATATTACTTTTATTATCAACAGAAAAATGTAACAGTTGCCAGTACCTACTTAACTGATATGTAGTTGTGAATGTTGTGAGTGTATGAGCTCTGGAGCTCATCTGGATACAGTGACGAACAGACTTCTCTCATCATTTTATGCAGCAAAAAATATCTAAAGATGGTGCAAGCAGCTGTCATCTTTATATTGCATGTTCTGGCACAAGAGCATGAGGGGGGGTTATCCTCACACACAGAACAATTACAGCTCTGGAGGTCAGGCAAGATGGTCCAACATCTAAGTTACACCCGTTATAAATTATGTTGCAAATGTGATCAGAAAATACCTTACCTCTTCCATCTTAAAAATTAGGATGATTACCAATAATGAAATTACTGCTTGCTTTGTCTTACTCTGAATGCACTGGAACAACTGCATTACATCCATTCCTCTCTTAAGGATTACATTTGACAGATTTCCCCTCTACCATTTTTCAATCTGTCCTATACGCACAAACTCTGGAAGGTTAATGTGGGTTCCATCCCTAACAACCATTCTGGTAGTCAATCATATAGGTCAAAAACCCTTTTTGTGGAGAACTGATTTTGAAGATCCATAAAGTAGTTAGTCCCTACAATTTACTGCCTCTGCCCCTCTTTCTATTCTGTCCTTCCTGTTCATGAGCATCCCTTCCCATCTCATTGACATAACCTTGTGCACCAGCATCATGTCCCTTCTGTCTCTGACAGTCTCAAATGAGAAGTCTGTAGTCTCTGGTCATATATCTTCCACTATATATCTCACTCTTTTCTCGTGGCATTCTGTGGATTTCATTTCACTTCCATGCATGGCCTTTTTGATGATATGGACTAGTGCCAGCGTAGCCAGCTGGAGTTTTGTAAAGAATGCTATGTCCTTTGTATATCAAACTGATTTAATCAAGATGCTTGTCTTACAAATGTATCAGAACTGTATGGCATTTGAATATCAAACTGATTTGTACAAATACTTATGTTACAAAATGTATTAGAACTGTATGGCATTTGAAAATCAAAATGTGTTTGTAAAGTTGGTAGGGTTAAAAATGTATCAACAGTGGGTCCTACTGGACAGAGAAGGAATATACATGTGAGAATGTATGTATACATATGTTAGCAAAGGACACTGGAAGAGAAGGGGTTAAACAGCTAGCTTACTTCTTATTTCAAGAAAAATACTGTTAATTGGACCACCTGTTGGGACATGGAAGTGCTTATCTCTCAGCTCTGAATAGGACCAGAGATGGAATGTCTGGAATAAGCCTTTCCTCATTAGGTCAGTAAAAAGTGGGGACGCCCCAGGCACTGCCATAAACATTAGCAAAACTTTAGATATTCATCTTATCACATCTATGCTAACATCTTGTCTCAAGCTTCAAAGGGGAATAGTGTGAGAACCTAGAACCAGGTGACCAGATGAGGTCATTCTGCCAGCCATATTGAAAATTTCAGATATTACAAAGAGAAATCTCTCAGAATTGAGTATTCTCTCTTGGGCCTGACAACAAGAAGGACTATTCACCACATCATCTGTCTTGTTCTATTAAGTAAGTAGGGAATAGTAATTCTGCTAGATTCAGTCAGGAAAATATAGTGAAGCTTAGTTTAGATAATGTTTTTCTTTACTTTGTACGAGTCTGTCCATTAAGGTTATTTTCAATATTTCTTATGATTTGAACTCTGTGGTTTACTGTAAATATATATTCAGTATTTTCATGTTCTTTTATTATTATTCATTGTTAAATATATTTAAAACTTTTATTGTGGCTAGGCCTTTTAGAAAGAGAGTGCTTACATTTATTTTATGACACTGTGTGGGCCACTCCTGAAGTTCCTAGCTGCCTTGGTCAACTACTACATTTGTATTAGTATTAATGTTACACAGTAAAAGTGGACACCATTTGTTGAGGGCCTTACAGCAGCTGATTGTGGAGTGTCTGGTGGCAGTGATAACTACTTTATACTCTTGGCAGAAGGGGGCACAGCAGGTTAATCTGTGCCAGCCTTTCCCAGGTGTGTGTGTGTGTGTGTGTGTGTGTGTGTGTGTGTGTGTGTGTGTGTGGGAAAAGTCAAATCTCACAGTGTGTGTGTGTGTGTGTGTGTGTGTGTGTGTGTGTGTGAGCTACTTGGAGGAGGGATACAAAGCACTGGTTTCACAGAGAGGGTGCTGGAGGACTTTGCTTGGACATTCATCTGAGGACTTAACCCTGTAGCTGTGCTATTGGGAAGCCTTATTGGGGCCCTGGAGGGAGACAGATATAAAAAATATAGACCTTGGGCTGACTGCATTCCCTGTGTGCTCTTAAGGGAACTTGTACTTGCTACAGACAGCTGTGCCATGAAAGGAGATACTGACATCCCAGCCATCTGGAATTTTACAAATTATTTGTCATTTGGGAATATCAACATGATTTTTAGAAGTTGTTTGTGCTACAGATGTATTAGAGCTATATGTCATATAAGATGGTTTGTACAGACATGTGCTGAAGAGGTATTTTACAAAGTAGTGATCTTAAAAATGTATCCACCGTGTACACTACTGGAACAGGACAGATATGTAAATACACTGTTGTAACTGTTTAGATGTATATATTTTAAAAGGGGAATATAAAAGGTTAATTTACAAAACATCAGAAAAATAGCTGAAATTAAATTACTTTATGGCTGGGCCATAAAAAAATGTTATCTTTCAGTTTCAGTGCAGCAACAGATACATTCTGTACTAGAGAATTTTCTGAGTGGTCTTTAAATGTGGAGGAATGTAAATTATTTTATAACTTCCACCATTTGCTGGAAGATCTGAGGTCTATTTTTTTACAAGTGGATGTCAAATACTGATAGCTTCAGTAGTGGGGATTTTACCTGGGATAGAGTAAGATGACAAGAAATGCTGTCATTCTGCAAGCTATCCCAGCAGTAATATTTGAGATATTAATTTGGGAAAGAGAGAGATAACATTCTGTATTTTGTCTTTGACCTGACAAGAAGATCCACTCACATCTGCTTTGCTTGCTCTGTAAGTAAGTTACTAGGGTACAGTAATTCTCTTACATACAGTCAGGAGTATAGCAAAGCTTAATTTAGATGCTTTTCTTTATTTATCTGAAACCATCCTGCAATGTTGTTTTAAATATTTCCTGTGATTTTGAACTCTTATGTTAGTGTGATTATATACTGAGTATTTTCTTGCTCTTTTATTATTTATTATGAAATATATTTAAACCTTTCATTGTGGCTGATATTTTTAAGACATATTTAAGTTCTGAGAGTACTTGCATATTTGGTGACACTGTGGGTCACTCCTAATTGCTTGATCTTGGTCAAACTACCACTTGGATTAATAGTAACATTACACAGTAAGATTGAACACCCTTTGTTAAGGGCTTTAAAGTAGCTGATAAAGCATTGACTTGTGGTAATGATAAGTACCTAATAGTCTTGGCAGAAGGGGGCATAGCTAGTAAACCTGTGCCAGCCTTTCCCCAGTGTGTGTGTGTGTGTGTGTGTGTGTGTGTGTGTGTGTGTGTGTATAAATCAGGGACACAAAGCACTGGAGGTCTTGGCTTGGCCACTCAGCTGAGATCTCAACTCTATAGCTGTTTCATTGGGGAATCTTAGTGGGGATCTGGAGAAAGAGGTTGAAACCAGCCGTGGACTGACTGTGGTCTCTGTGTGCTCTTAAGGGAAATTGTACTTGATGCAGATAGCTGGAACTGGAAATACTGTGTGTGTGTACTTGTCATCCTCTCAATGTACATCCCCCACTGGTGTTAGTGGTGAAGATTGAGGCTCCTTGATTACTGGTCCAGTGGTGGGGTGTCACAAGCTGCATCTGGAAATACTGTGTGTACCTATTTCTCTGAAAGTGAATGCTCCCCTCAGGTGCAGTGGTGAAGATTGAGGCTCCTTGATTACTGGCCTAGAGATGGGTCATCACATATTGGTGAGCAGTGGTGGGATATTATTTGAACTTCTATAGACTGTAAGCAGTTGTCACAAAAGAAGGTGTTTGTACTCTCTGCAGCCACAAGCTAAACCTACAGAGTTCCATTTTTACAACAGTTTTATTTATTTATTTTTTGCTAGCTTCATTTAGTCAGGGAAAGCAGGCAAGGATATCAGCAGAAGATTATGACAAGCTTACAAGGAACCAATTGGCTAAGATGTGCCAAGCAAAAGGACTGATGCATGCCAGCCTGACACCCCTCCACTGCCTACTCCTATTCCCACACACACATCCCCCAGTCCCCCTATCAGTTCACCCAGTCACAGCCTCCCCTCATCATGAATGCTTTTTTTTCTACCTTTTCCCCTTTTCCTGATATTCCGTCTTACTCTTCAGCTTTTTTCTCCATCATTTCAAAATACTCTTAACTAGGTCAGACTGTAATGTTATAACTGTGTCCATGAGGCCCCTAGAAGCCATGACTGTTCTAGATGTGGTCTGTTTTTTTACAGTTTTTGATCTAATGTTTGCCTGAAAAAAATCAAGACTATGGTAAGAAATCCAGGCATACTTTTCAACTTTGCTTTTCCCTGAAGTGTAACAACACATTAACACATCCTAACTTGCCAAGATGGCATTGTAATAAGAGAAACCATGCAGTTATTGATTCCCTGAGATGTGGCTTACATATTTTTCCAACTTTTTGATCTACTGCTGGCCAGAACAAAAGCCATGAATGGAAGAAAAGCTGTACAGTCTAATATGTTTCTCTTTCAAAGAAGAAATAAGTTGAGTCTGACAAAACAGCAAATTACAATAAACTGAGAAGACAGATGCTTGCAAAGATATATAAATCATACCTTGCAATAGTGTCTTACACCCCCACTCATTAAAAGAGATAAGTGAAATTCTCTGTATTCCTCTGGTATTACATTGGGATGAAGGCACAAACAGCCAAAGTCATATATTTCAAGCGCCTGGTGTCAAACATTTATACAGCATGCCTTGTCATCTCTCCCTGCAAAATATATCAACCTTCTGTGTATCATTCTGACATCAGACTGGGACAAAACTGAAAGAACAAATAATACATAACGGAATATTTCAACTTACTAAATATACACTGGGAAACACATGAAACAACAAACTCAAAAAACACAAAGTCGTCTTGTGGCAGCCTGGAAGGAAAACAGTCAGAATGCCAAGGTAGAATAAGTCAAATGCCTTTAATAAATCCAACAATGTTATATAATTCACTCGAAACCATATATGCACTAAACAACCACTAACAAGCCAGCTTGCATAAAACATTAATTAAGATGTAAATTATTTAAAGAAACATGTATATAAAAAGCACTAAACATCCTAAAAACTTAAACTTCCATATTTTTCAATTTTAATAAACAATTAATAGACACTGCTTCATTGATCCCCGGCCAATTAATAGCATTTAAAAGACATTGCCACTTATGTTCACATTTATTTAGGTGTTCACCAGTAATACAGCCCCTCGATTCATCCTTAACTTGTTCCATCACAACAAATCTAAAATCATGTCCAGGACAATTCTTTAAATATCTGTACAAAGCATTAGTACTCTTACATTTTTTAATGTCCACTCATATATTCTTTCTTTCATTTTCCTGGACATTTTCCCAACATAAAAGGCAGGACACATGGAACAGTAGGCCACATATACTATCTGACTCTTTTATGTTGGGAAAACATCCAGGAAAATGAAACAAAGAATATATGAGCATATATGAGCATAGATTGGACATTAAAAAAATGCAAAAAAATGTAAGAGTAGTAATGCTTTGTAGAGACATTTAATGTCTATTAATTGTTTATTAAAATTGAAAAATATGGAAGTTTAATAGTTTTTAGGATGTTTAGTGCTTTTTATATACATGTTTCTTTAAATATTTTGCATCTTAACATTTTATTCAAGCTGGTTTGTTATTTATTTATTTATTTTATTTTACATTTGTTGACCAGGAATGTCTGACTGAGCCGAGGCCCTTTTTCAGCAGAGGTCCAGGGAGAAAAGCTCCAGTACATACAAGTAAACATTAAGTACATTAGTATCGATTTTATACAAGTCGAATACAGCTAAATCTTATACAGATAACAACTGGTTGTACATATATTAGTTAAGCAGAAAGGAATATAAAGTACAAAAATCAGGTGATTTTTTTTTTTTTTTTTATCAAATCAGACCAGTAGTTATGTGAGTATTACAGAGAGAAGTACATAGATTGAGGAAAAGTTGAGAATGGAAAGTTTTCAAGGAGGATTTGAACATTGGCAGATCCATTTCTCATAGAAATATTCCCTTAGTGTTAGTTTAAACTGTTTGGGATGTGCTTGTGTTCGAATCTCAAGGGGAAGTTTGTTCCATTCAATAGAGTAGCTATATACGTTTTGTCCTGCTTTAGATTTGGGCTTGTAGATTTTTAGAAGGTCTTGGGAAGAGCTACGGGGGTTTCTTGTAGGAGCATAGTGGGAGATAATAGAGTGTAAGGCTGGACAGAAAGATGTCTGATATAGGATTGAGTGAATGGTTTGGAGCTGAGAGAGGAGAAGGAGTTGGGGCATTTCAAGCCAGTTTAAGTATCTTAGTGAGAGACAGTGGTGAGATCTGTAGGGTTGTTGGGTTGCAAATCTAGCTACTTTGTAATAAGTAGTCTGAAGTCTAGCAAGGAGAGAGGAGTTAAGGTTAGTAAGAATTTGAGAGCAATATGTTAAGCAGGGAAGAAGATAGGCATGAGTGGGGGCTATTCTGGCTTCCTGAGTAAGAAATTTATTTCTATATAGTAGACTGAGTTTAAGGTGGGATTTCCTGATACAATTATTTATGTGGAGATCAAATTTTAGTTGGTCATATCGATTGTAATACCAAGGAGTTTTGAGCTTGATTCGGCTACAATTGGTGTCTTATTGAGTGACTGGATAGCGAAGGAGGTCTTGATGTGGTTAGCTGTTTTAGGGAGGAAGAGTAGGAGTTTCATTTTTTTAGGGTTTAGGATGAGTTGGTTGTTGGAGAGCCATGTTTCTACTGAGTTAAAGGATGACTGGGTAGCTGTTAAGAGTTCTGAGTGAGAGTTAATTATAGTTATAACTGTAGAGTCATCAGCATATTGTATAATAGAGGAGTGTGGGCAGGAGGTATAGAGCAAGTTTGTGAAGATGTTGAAAAGTAATGGCCCTAAAATGGATCCTTGAGGGACTCCCATTTGTATTTGTAGTGGAGTTGATAGAGCAGTATCCCATTTTACAGACTGGAATCTCTCTCTAAGATAGCTTTCAAACCATGCCACTGTATCAGGAGAGAAATTGAGGTTGGATAGTTTGTTTAGTAGTGGAGAGTGAGAGACAGTACCGAAGGCCTTAGAGAAGTCAAGGAAGAGACAGGAGATAGGTTTATGGTCATCTCTGGCCAAGGAAATAGTATTAAGAAAGGACAGGAGTGCCATATAGGTACTATGCTTTGGTCGAAAACCATGTTGAGTAGGTGTAAGTAGGTTTTCCTGTGAGAGATGATCCATGACTTGAGTATGAATGCACTTTTCAAGAACTTTAGATAGAGGGGAGAGGATGGCAATAGGCCTAAAGTTAGAGATTTCAGTGCAGTTACCTCCATTGTAGATATGTATGGTATAGAAGTGTTTCCAGATGGAAGGTACTTTAGATTCTAAGATGGAGCAGTTTATGAGGATAGAGATAGGATAGGCAAGTGAGGGGGCAGCTGACTGGAGAAAGTAGGGTGGGATGTTATCTGCAGATACAGGGCAGGGTTTAAGTTTGGAGAGTATGGTATGGATGTGGGTTGTGGGAATGAGCTTGAGAGAAAAGATTTTAGAAGGAGTTGTTGTAGAAGAGAAAGCTGGGTTTGTGAGGTTCTTTGTGTTGGGAGCTATTTGAGTTAAAGAAATTGGATATTGATTCAACAAAGTAAGTGTTGAAGGCGTTTGCTGTGTCTACTGGTGTCTTTTCTGAGGTAGGGTTGGGTGAGGTAGGGTTTCCCGGATAAAGCATTTGATTGATTGTGTGCCAGAATTTTTTTGGGTCTGATTTTAGTGTTGAAGGGGGGTTATAGTAGAATTCTTTTTTGTCATTGTTATGGGTTGTTTAGTGAAAATATGGTTTGGAGTGAATGAGATGGTTAGTTCTGAAGGAGTTTCTATGTTAAGAAGTGAAAGCGCTTAACTTTGTTGGATTTATTAAAGGAATTTGACTTATTCTACCTTGGCATTCCAACTGTTTTCCTTCCAGGCGGCCACAACAAGACTTTGTGTTTTTTGAGAATATTTCAACCTGTTACTGTTCAACATCTACAAACAGCATGCCTCTTTACCCTCCACCAAAAGATAAGCCATCTGTATATTTGAAAAATGTTTAACTGTCAAGAAAGTGAATAATAATGATCACAGTAATGCATTCCAAGTTGTTACTCTTGAACAGTATATAGCCCATAAACAAACTATAATTGCCTTCTGTGCTCATCTCTGAGCATACATATCAACTGTCCAGTTTGTCACAGAATGTTCAGACTTTTGACTCATAGTTTTCATTTGTTCTTCATAAAATTTGTGTTTTCTGGCAAATTGATAAGGATTCAAATTCACTAAATAATAACATACATTTTAGTTTCACACTTTATATCATTCAGAAAATGCATGCCAACCCAAATCATATTATTATAGTAACTTTCTAAGTTTGTAAGACCAATCTAAAAATCTATCCTAGTTTTTGGTCCTTTGTCCCCCCATTATTTTAGGTTTTGTCCAGATTTCTTGCACTTACAGGTTGAGAAGTATGCCTCTGAGGTTTATGAGGAAAGTGACTACATTGTCCCAAGCCCACCATATAACCTACAGTGTTATTTTCTGCACTTCTCTGAGAAGGGTTGATTTCAGATTGGATAAGTTACAGAGGAGAGACCACTACTAAGAGTGTATCAAAATCCACTTATATAGCCTGGTATGTGGCTCAGAAGCTCTATGGGTCTGGCTGTTCTGTGATATATCACATGCATCATTTTTGAAAGATAAGTAATTGCAGTCTGTTTTTACTGCTACAGAGAAGAGTTGTGTGTACACCTGGTAACATGATGTATGCGTAAAGATAACATTCAGGTACTGTTTCCCCACCTCCATTGCAAACCAAGGGAATGCCATTTCTCCTACATCAAATATTTGTGTGTTGCAGCCCATGGATAAGTCCATACAGATACAGGGAGAGTATGCAGAAGAAACCACAGCTAAGAACTCTAGGTTGTAGGTGCTCTAAGTTGAATTTTAAAGCTTTTGTTCTCAACCTTTTGACCAAATGCTCTGAACAAAAATCATGACTGAGGAAAGAAATGTATAATTGCTCTTCTTCAGCCTTTTCCTGCACCCTTCCAACACACTTTAACCAAATATGACTCCATTGTAATAAGTGTGGTGGAAATAACTAGACTAAGCCAAAGCCTGTGGTTCACTTCTCCCCACCTACCTCCACCCTCCAAAGCCATGGGCTTATAGTACCATGAGGTGCATTTTAGATTTTTTTCCCCACTCTTAATTCCAATGGTGGTCTGAACAAAAATCATCAGTACAAAAAGAAAATCACTCATATTTTTTTTTCTTTCAAAAAGAAATAATTTATTTATTTATTATTGTTTGTTAACCGGGTTAGTCCAGCTGGGCTTGTGGCCCATTTTCAGTGGAGACCCGAGGAGAAAAGCTCCGGTACATATTATAAAATACAGAGATTTGCAACATTAGATACATTTATAAAGTAGAGAAATTTTCAACATTACAAAATATAAAGTACAGAAATGTGTAAACTTACAAAAAGGCAGAATACAGAAGAATTTCACAATACTAATAGATACTGTTTGTTTCATATGTCAGTATTAGTCTGTACAGAAGTGACAGTTTTACACTAACATATGGACTGTTTTGCAATTAGGAGGATGTCAGTTTGAGAAATGTGTAAGATAGGCCAGAGGCTAGCATGCAAAAGTGTTTAGAAAGATGTTAAGAGAAAGACAAATGACATTTTGTAAATTTGGCAAAGAAAGTCGATTTAGGTTTAGAGATTAGTGATGTGGGTGTTTTAAGTGGGAGCATGTGAAGGACACTCCCATTTGGAGGAGAGATGGGAGAGAAGCATGGATTTGATGTTGTTATGGCTAGTTATGTTATGTAGTGGTGTGGGTAGAGCGTTCCACAGTTTGGCTATAGTGTGTGATAGTAATAGTTGGCCAGGTGGGTGTAGGGGTTTGTGTACCTGCAGGAGGTTATGGCCTTTGGATCTGAGGGTGCGGCTAGATGTGTAGGAAGTTAGCGATTTGGCGAGAGAGGGGCATTCTGTAGGTTTAAAGATGAGTTTGTGGGCTGTAGTAAGTTGTAGGTATTTTAGGTGGTTGTGGAGTTCTAGCCAGTTTAGGGTGTGTAGGGAGTGGCAGTGATGGGAAGAGTTCTTAGAATTGGTTGCAAATTTGCAGATTTAGTTGTAACAGGCTTTGAGTTTGGAACAGAGGCCAAGTTGTAGGTTAGAAAACAGGGGAGCACCATACAAGAGAGAGGGGAGGAGGAAGGTAGTTGTGAGGGCCTGGCGGGAGGAGGGAGTAAGGTAGTAGTTATATCTGTAGAGGAGACCAATTTTCTGGTGGGGTTTTTTTGATTGCAGAGAGGATGTAGGAGTCGAATTTAAGGTTTTCATCAATGGTAATGCCAAGTAGCCTGGTACTAGGAACGATTTCTAGAGGGGTGTTATTGTGGCTTTTTATGGAAAATTGGTCTTTGCTGAATTGGGAGGTTTTGGTGGGAGTGAAAATCATTAGGTTTGTTTTGTTGGCATTTAGGGCTAGGTGATGGGATTGCATCAATGATTCAGTTTAGGAGAACGCTATTTGGGTATTGAGTAGAAGTTTGAAGGGGCAGGAGGCTGAGCAGATGATGGTGGAGTCATCAGCGTATTGGATGATAGAGGCGTCTGGGATGGAGTGGTGAAAGTTGTTGATGAATAAGTTAAAGAGCAGAGGGCCCAGTACTGACCCTTGAGGAACTCCTGTGGGTGTAGGTAAGAAAGGGGAGGGTGATTCTTTCTATTGTACAGCCTGTTGGTAAATGGAAAGGTAGCTGGAGAACCAGGCTAAGGTTTGGGGGGGATAGGTGCAAGTGTGATAGCTGGGACAGGAGTAGGGAATGGGAGATAGTGTTGAATGCCTTTGAGAGGTCTAGAAATAGAGAAGATACATATTTGCCAATCTCACATGCTAGGTTGACTGTTTCAAGGAAGGAAAGGAGGGCTGTCATGGGGCTGTGACTGGGGCGGAAGCTGTGCTGGGTGGGAGAGAGAAGTTTGTGCTGGGTTAGGTAGGGCATGAGCTGGGAGTGAATATTTTTATCTAGAATTTTTGAGAGAGGAGAGAGTATAGCTATGGGCCTGAAGTTGGTATTGTCTGTTTTCTTACCGCCTTTGTGGAGAGGGATAATGAATGCATGATGCCAGATGGTTGGTACATATGATTCCTGAATGGATCTGTTTATGAGAATTGATATGGGATAGGCTACTGATTTGGCTGATAGTTGAAGGAAATTTGCTGGAAGGTTATCAGGGGAATTGTGGCACGGTTTTAGATTTTGGAGTAGTCTTTTTATAGTGTTGGTGGAGACAGGTTTAAGGGAGAATTTGGGGGGAGCAGGAGTGTGAGAGGGGGCATTAGGGGGGCAGGGAGAGAAGGTAACATTGGTGGGTGGGTTAGGGAAAGTGGAGGATAGTTTAGCTATGCAATTGTGTTGAAATTAGTGGCTGTTTCAAGGCTTGACAGGTTAGGATTGAGGCACAGGTTGGTATTATTACCGGAGTTGAGTATTGAGGAGATGGATGTCCAGAATTTCTTTGGGTTGTTTGAGTGTTTGGATTACACATTGCAGTAGTAGATTTTGCGATCTTTTGTTATTCATTTTTTGGCTAGGTTACGTAGCTGTTTATAATCTTGGAGGGTGTTGTTTTTTTTTTTTGTTTTTGGTACAGTTTCCACTTTTTGTTTCGTTGGTTCATTATCAGTTTAGTTTCTTGGGATAGCCTGGGGCAGGGGTTAGTTTTGATGTGTTTGGATTGGAGAGGGGCTAGTTTATCAATTAAGGTAAGGAAAGTATGGTTGAAATATGAGACAGCGTTATCAAGTAGAAGGTTATTTAGTGGAGACCAGTCAGTAATCTTAAGGCACTCGGAGAAGATTTTGGGCTTAAAGGAAGCTAGGTTACAGGTTTCCTTGTATAGGTGTTATTTTTCTATGTGAGAGGGTAGGTGGTCTATGAAGGCTGGTAAGTGGTCACTTAGGGGGTCTAGTATTATACCAGCTTTGGAGATGTGATTGGGGTGGGTTGTTAATATCCAATCTAAGATGGTACCAGAGGTACCATCTTTATTTGGCCTGGTTGGGAAGTTTATTTGTTGGGTGAAATTGTAGAGGTTGATGGAGTGAGTTGGGCTATCTGAGAGGAAGGAGGCCCAGTTAATATTTATGTCACCTAGAATGTAGGTTTCATTTTTGATGTTTGAGCTAAACCAAGAGAGGATATCTTCTAAAGTTTTGGTATTGTCTCCAGGTGGGATGTAGATGGAGCAGATGCAGATGGATTTGTAGTTGTTAAGTTTTAAAAGGCCTACAGTCAATTCCGCATTGGCAAAGCTTGGGATATGGTTGGTTAGTGGAGTAAAAGTGAGAGTGGAGTGGTAGATAATAGCAACTCCACCTCCTTTTCTATGAGGCCTATCATTGCGTATGATATGGTAGCCTGGGGGGAGGATTTCTTCATCGCTGATGGAGGGTTTAAGCCAGGTCTCAGAGACTGTGGTTATATCTGGCTGGTTGTGAGACAGCCAGGCATGTAGGTTGGGAATTTTTTTACGAAGGCTTTGTGCATTTAGGGTTATGAGGCAGATAGCCTTGGGTTTGTGTGGATTGGAATTTGGGTGAGGGTGGGTAACGCTGGGGCTAGGACCTGGGTTAGGGTGGATATCACCTGAGAGAGAGAGTGAGATATGGGGGAGGAGCTGCCTGAAAAGGAAAAGAGAGGATAAAGTTGGTTGATTTTGCTGGGGGATGGTTTTCTTTGAGAGAGCTGTTAGAGTGGGGTAAGGTGGTGGTGGGTGGGGAGTATAGTGAGTCTGAAAAAGTGGGATGGGATGGAGGAGGAGTTCTGGGGAGATCTGTGAATATGGGTGGGATGTATTAGGGAGGCCTGAGATGGTGGTATGTGCGGTTGGAGGTAGGTGTGCGTTGTTGGGGAGGTTAAGTTGGGTAATGGCGTACAACTACAATGGTCCCACTCCACAAAGGTGGTGCAACAACGGACCCCGGAAACTATCGCCCCATAAGCCTGACTAGTCTGGTTTGTAAAGCTATGGAGCATATTATCATGGAACTCATAAACAAAGACATTGGGAGCCTCCAGACACTGGACCCTACCCAATTCAGCTTTGTTAAGAGCAGATCTTGCCTCTTATACCTAGTTGATTTCTTTGAAACAGTTACCAAAGCCATGGATGAGGGCAAGGTAGTCCACACAGCCTACCTGGACCTCGCAAAAGCCTTCGACACAATACCCCACTTGGGCATCATAAATAAGCTTACCAGCTTAAATATCAACCCCTATATCACAAGATGGGTTGCAAACTGGCTCAGAGATAGAACCCACATGGTCAGAATCGCAGGTGCCACGTCCAAATCCAAACCAGTTACAAGTGGTGTCCCACAGGGCTCAGTTCTGGGACCTCTCTTGTTCTGTATATACTTCTCTGAGGTTCAGGCTAACATGGGGGGAGTATGGCTGACAAAGTTCGCAGATGACTGCAAACTGGGGGCCATAATCAAATCTCCAGCTGACACAAGCATCCTCCAAAAGGGTCTCACAGAGATGGATGCTTGGTGCCAGAGCCACGGCCTCAAGCTAAATGCTAAAAAGTGCATAGTCATCTCCTTTGGGAAAAACAAGGTGCCCACAAATTACCACATAGGTGGTAATCCATTAAGTACAGAAGAAGTAATTAGAGATTTGGGGACCAACGTAGATAGTAATCTCTCCTTTGATAATCACGTTGCCAAAGTGGTTAGAAAGACCTTCTATATAGCCCACCTTATCACGAAAGGGTTCGCATTTAGATCAAGAGAGGTCATTGTGTCACTCTACTCGTCACTCATCAGGCCCATAATTGAATACAATGCCCCTTTTGGGATGTACCTTACCCGACACCTGCAGCAACTGGAGAGACCCCAAAAGTACCTCACCAAGAGCATCATGGGCTACAAACAGATGTCCTATGCAGCTCAACTAAAGAAACTCCAGCTCTACTCAGCTGCTTACCGCCTACTCAGAGGCGATCTATGCCTGACGTACAAAGCCATGTCAAACCCAGAATTAATGGACATGCTCCACCTCAAAAAATCCAAGTCCCTTAGAGCTACACGCTCCAGGGACATAAACCTCAGCACAAAAATAAATAGGACATGCTGGAGGGACAGATTCATTTCCCAGTGACTCCCCTCACTCTGGAATAGAATCCCAGTTCAAGTTAGACATAGCCCCGCGTGGATGGGAAATCGCAAATTCACCCCTGGGATCTCTTCTGTGTCCCTGCTAGACAGAGGCACAGTAAACTAATCTTAAAAGGGTATCTTCTGTGACCTACTTTACAGAGGCGCAGTAGGCTAATCTAATAGGGTGGCGGAAGCCAAATACACTCTGGCTAGGCTTATAAATGCCCTAGGGCAGATAGCCTAGTATCTACCTATGAACCTATAATATAGGCTAAGGATAGTAGAAGGGTAGCTAGTACTAAAGTTTGTGGGGGGAAGGTATGCATTGTTGTTGTGTGTGTGGAGAGTGAGTATGGGAGTGGGAGGAGTAATTGGTGCAGGTGTTGAGGGTGTGTGGTGTGAGGGAGTATAAGTGTAGGTGCACTGGGGATGGGTGAAATTTGGGGGTAGGGTAGGAGAATGGAGTGAGCCCACAGGGCGAACTGAGCAGGTAGAGCCAGAGGAGTGGGAGCCTGCAGAGAAAAAATAATTAGCAAACTGGGATTCAGAGCTTGACAAGAGGGGCTACAGTCGTTGAGTAAGTGGATGCTCAGCAGAGTTTGAATAAGTTTAGATACGTAGTTAGAGCAAGTGAGGAAAAGTTGGAGTTTATTTCAATGAGGGAGAAGATGCTATGTTTGCATAGACTACGTTGGTGAAAAATAGGGAAAATAATTTCAGAGCAAAATGTATGTTAGGCAAGATTGCTGCCACCTAGTGGCGAAAGGAGAAATGGCATGCAGAAATCAAAATAAAAGAATATTCTGCTTTAGTACTTTACAGCTGCGGATATTCTTGAGTGCAACTTCAAGCAAGCTTAGGGAAGGAAGATGCAAGCTGGAGGAGCAGGAGAGGCAAAGTGGGCTGTGCTAGGCTGCTATCACGCATGCAGGAGGGACAATTTACAGTTCCCAAGTGGTACTACAATTTTGTCGTTAAGGCTACCTACACTGAGGTTTCCCTCTTTAGAAGATGCCCGTAGGGAGTGTTGAGATTTTGCCTGGAGTCCAGGCAGTTTCAGGGCGTCTTCTTGGTTTGGGTAAGGGACATCTTCCTAGCTTTTCAGTTTCCTTCTGGGGTTGAGAATCTGGGAGGGAGTACCCGTGGTAGAAGCTGGAAAAGAAACAGGGAGAGGCAACAGTTTAGTTGAAAAAAAATGGCAGAAAGGGAAGAAAATATATAGAAATGGGGGGGCAAAGAGGAAGGGATAATGCAGAAGTAAAAGGGTTAGTGGAAGGGTGGGCTGTAGTGCCAGGTCAGAAAGGAAGCAGTATAGGACGATGGAGAGAGCTGTAGGTTAAGAAGTGAGAGAGGTAAGGACTCAAGCAGAGTGTTAGTGCAAAAAAAGGCAATAGAGATAAAGTGGACGCAAAGAACCTTATACCTGTGAGCCACGAATATGAAAAATGTATCACACTAGATTAGATAGGCAGAGCACAGTGTTCTATAGTACAGTATACTGTAAGCACCACATGCATTAGCAGGTATAGGCCCTATCAGTAGAAGGAGCACAGAGGAGAAAGAGGCATTTGGGCAGCAGCAAAACAATTTAGTTTAACAGTAATTACATCATATAGGTACATGAGGTCAAAGCAGGTGATTTAAATGTTCACTGTTTGCTGGTCTTAAGTCCAAGGATTAATGATTAAAGCTAACAAAACAGTAGTTCCCAGAAAATTGAGAAGACCAGTACTTGTGAACCTACATAAATCATATCAGAGAATAGTGGCCGGCTTCCAAACTACCCCACCAAGAAAGCTAATCATCTTCTGCATACTCTTGTCGTAGTCTGGAATCAACATGAAAGAAGAAATGGACAAAGTCACATATTTCAAGATTCTGCTGTCATACTTATATAAAACATGCTAACTCACCTCTAACACAAAAGGCAGTCACCTTATATGTATACTTCTGATGTCAGACTGAAACTAATGTGAAAGACCAAATCGCTACAGTAAAGTATTTTTACCTGCTGCTGTCAGATGTATATAGAAGTCAGACAAATATGCAAAGCATACTTCCTTATTCCTACACCAAAATATAGTCACAAATATACATTTGTGATATAAAATTATGAAGAAATGAAAAATAATGATCCTAGCCATGTTGTTCCTAGACAGTGTACTGTTTCTAGACAAGCTATAGCAACCTTCTCTACTAACCACTGAGATGTGATTATGAGGTAAGTTAAAGAAATGTCACACTGTCTCTAGCTCCCAAACATTTGAGCAAGGCAAAAGAGATAATGACCATGCATAAGCTATGCAGTCTTTCAGTGCATGTTTGAGTATCTTCACCATCAGACTAGGTGGGGTTCAGGTTAGGCATTCAGAAAGGAGCCCTCTCTAAGTTTTCGTGAAAATTGAGTATTATGGCCACAAGGCCCACAAAAGTCCTGAGTGTGTAGATGTTCTGTGATGCATTACTTACTTGTTAACTATTTTTGTTTTCATTACTGCCACCCAGAACAGTTATGTACATGTCTCTCCTGATATTGTGTGTCTGCAGGTAAAATTGGTGATATTATTTCACACATGCCACACATGCTAACACTATCCTTGACAAACCAGGGCTATCACAAGAAACACCACTGGCATTTTTTCACACAAGCAAACACACTTCCCCTAACAAGGTAGGTGTATCACTCAGTACATGTGCACATAAACACACACACTACACTTGTCCACCCATTGATCATTTTCAGTCACCATTTTACAAGAATTTCAGCAAAATATGACAAGTCCACCAAGACAGATTAGTGACTGCCTAATTGTGATCAACAACAGCAAGGTAAGCACATTTATCCACAGACAGTTCCCATTCTCAATAATTATAGCTACTTTGTTAACTAGGTATACCTTACATGTCCAGCTGTTATAATACCAAATAAATAAACACAATAAATTCAAACATAGCCAAAGTACAAGTATTCCCACCTTAGTTTAAATTTCTCAGCACAAGAATTATGGACAAAAATAATGGGACGACACAAGACCAAAATCAGGGTGAGAAATCTAAGCATTGCTATTAGATCTATAGAACATTGCTAGGATAGCAGGTTTTGCATTAGCATGCATTTTCTGAATAATAATGAATTCTGAAACCCAAGTGTCCACAAATTTAGTGACTACAGCCACCAAGAATAAGCCAGAAACCAATAAACTTTACCAAGAACAGACCAAACAATATGAGGTGAAAATCAGGGATGGACTCCAACTTAATTCACACAACTGCACGTTACTGTAAGCAGTCCAAAGCCCATTATTATATCCAGTTTTATGCCTGATTAGTGCAAGAAATCTTACCTGTTAGTAAATGACCATCTTAAGAGATCTATACCCCAACCACAGCACTCATTTTTCTCACTGTTGTTCAGGTTTTATAGTAAATATTTAAAGTGTAAACCTCAACATTTCCAGGCTTTTGGCTCTGGCTACAACCCACACACTACACAATCAGTCAGGATTTTTTTTTTATCTTGTGGGTGGAAACCAATACGAAAGCTTGGAAACTGCAGCATTTACTTATAGAGTATTTCTCTTTCAACCAACAACTGTAGGCAGCAACAGTACATGTTCTTACATTCACTGCTGCAGTATTTCTTACTAATGGGATTCCCTGCAGTGAAGCCTTCCGTCCGGCCAGTTTACAAAATATTTCCGTTGCTTTAAGGTATGCTAAACATTACCTGCTTACTCCTTGCATAAGGTAGGGCATAAAGGTGACAGTCAGGTGTACCATCCTCAGAACTTTTTTGCCACCAGTCCAAACACTGTTTTAACCCCCATTCTGTTGCATACTTCTGTTTTTTTTTTCCTACCGTTTTTCTGTTTATTGGCTTTTCTGTGCTGACTCCTGTTTGCTGGAGTCCTCACAGTTGCAGATAAGCATCCAGTTTGGTTTTTGGTTACTTTTTCTGTTTGTTTTGTGCTGTTTGGAGTCAATATCATCCAGGAAGGGTAAAAGCCAGTGAGGGAGACTGATTCCCCATAAAGAACATCACAATAAGTGTCGTTTTTGCCTTACTGCTGCTCACGACCATACATCTTGTTCAATTTGTCAGGCGTTTGTCCCCAAAACTTTTTTAGTAGGCTTTCTTCCCTTTCCTTGTACCTTGAGAAAGTACAGTTGTGTAGACTTACCATAAATGTAGATGTTCGAGTGTATTCACTGTTGCAGTCATCACATTTAGGGTTATCTGCCTGCAGGTAGCCCTCAGTCGGCCTGAATACCAGAGTCTTGGGATTTTTGCGTCGGATGCTGTCACTTCTTCCATGACGTCAAGTCGTAAGCAGTATAAAACATGCAGACGACGCCATTACATCAGTTTTTCTTGTCACAGATGTCAGGTGCCCCACAATAGGAAGCAATTATATGGTATGGTACACCCCCATCAAAAACCATATACACCAGAAAAAAATAAATATACCAAACAAGAAGGAAAGGTAGAGCCAAGAGAAGTCTGGGGGCTGGAGGGAGGGTAAGCAGGACTGCAACAGTGAATACACTCGAACATCTGCATTTATGGTAAGTGCACACAACTGTACTATGTTCCGCGTGTTTCATTGTTGCAGCCATCACATTTGGGTTGATTCTCAAAGCTAAGGAAGGGAGGAGGAAGTTAGAGAGCATTAGGGCCAGCTATTAAGCCCTGCAAGACTGCAGTGGCAAAACCAGCTCTGGATTTAGAAAAAATAGGCATGTGGTAATGCTTGGAGAAGGTATGTAAAGAGCTACAGGTAGCAGCTTCTAGGATGTCCCTGGTAGGGACTCCTCTAAGGAAGGCTGTCGAGGTAGATGCAGCCCTGGTGGAATGTGATCTTATCCCCTGTGGGCATGGGCGTCAGAACCATAGAGCGAGGGGGAAGGGGGACCCCCCCCGACTTTTGCATCCAACTTACACATATACAAATTCCCGAGATGGCACTAGAGTGAGGAAAGGGTAAATTTCCCAATGCCCACTATAGTGCAATCTCCATTCAGCTGCAACAATAAATGGGCAGCATTAGTGTAAGTTAACTGCTGCTTTTATAGATGAACTGATCATCTTGGCAGCAGTATTTGGAATAATGGATATTAAAGCAGCAGTTAACTAACTTACTCTCAGCAAAGGCAAGCAGAATAAGAGTTTCCGTTCCACAAGTCTATACGATTAAGGCAGACCTGCTTCACAGCTAGCAATGTATGCCGATTAGGTAACCCTCTTATAGACTTGTTGTGGAATGGGAACTTTATTCTGCTTGCCTTTGCTGAGAGTAAGTTAACTGCTGCTACTGTTTAAACGGTTAGGTTCTACAAAAAAAAAAAAAAAGACAGTAAAAGTTACTAGTTTGTCTTGTCATCTTTACCTATCAGACTGTTAAATCTCTGAAACGTCAACTGTATTTGGATTTCTAGTCTTTATTTAGCAGCTAATTACTCTTTCCAGTCTTGTTTTTATTCTGTATAAGATACATAAATGTTTAGCCAGTCAATTGGTTGGTGGGAGGAGGGACAACAAAGACATGTTATGCAGCCAGCCTCCAGGTAGAACAAATAAACTAGAAAATGCTGAAAACGGGGGGAAAACATACTGACGTTATGGTGCTCTTAACTGCTACCAAAGTTGAGGGTGGAGTGTAGGGATAGCAGTTACAGCAGGGTTTCCTTCTAACGGGGCTGAGTAGGTAGTACCATATTGCTAAATTCTGTAGGGGTAGAAATTCATCCTGAACACATCAGCATAAATCAAAATCGACTCACTCTTGTAATCTCCCCACAAGATGGTATAGTCCTAAACTGTTGTACCATCTCCATCTCCCGATATAACACTGCTAAAAAAAAATATGCACCTGGAGAATGTTGAGCTTAGAAAGGTCAGATAAAGAAAGAGTTGTATTGTTGATATTTTACTAAAATGAATGTGCAAGGGAATGAAAAAAAGTAAAGCTACTTTTAAAAGTATGCTGCGTGTTTAAAAGCTTAACTGTCCTGGAGAAAGAAACCATCGTTCTGAATAACCAGCCCAACAACATTTTAATTCATAATTAAGAGCTGCCATAAGTTGTACAGTGTAAAATAAATTTAATGCACTTGATTATTTTGGGACTTCATGTGTAAAATGGCTTGCATTTAAGCAGCCAGAATTTGCTGTTGTCTGCTTAATTATTCTGAATACTAGCTGCATGAACTGAAAAGCTTCTCAGCTATACAGCTGCTCATGGCCCCTAACATCTTGAACTCAGATCAGCTGCTCCTTCACCCTTATTACGACTTTGCCTTATTTTGTATAATTTATTGTAATATATAACGAAATGAATTATTGACAGTTACATTGAAAAGTGGGGACAAAGCTCTAGAATAACAACGAATATAAATTCTACTTTTGTATGAGATGGTCTACTTTTACTTCTTGTTTTTGATTTTACTAAACGATAGTGCAGGAATGTAACTTTTGACAAGAGTTGTGTGGATCAGTGTTTCTTATTCAAGTTCCTTTCATTCAGCCTACATAATTGTAGTTAAGTTTCTGTTTTGTTTCACCATTTAATTCCCACTCATGTAATATCACTGTGGTCTTTGTTTTTTTTTATATATAGCCCTTTCATATCATCCATCATTTACATTTTTGTTATTATATTGGCTCTTTAGATGCTTATCACTCCATCTCTACTTATTTATGCACTTCCCTTCATAGCTCAATTTCTACTTCGTAGTCCATTGTTTTACTTTACAGTCAACAACTGCAAGGCAAGTTGCTGTTTCATTCCTATCATTCCAGTTAAATCTGCACTGTTGTACATTTTCACTACCTACCGGTCTTGTGCCGTTCGATTCTCAGCTAAAGCGTCTTCTGTGTGGAGACATGCGTGAATGGGCGTACCTTCGTTGAAGGTTGTGCGTCAGAGCTGGCAACTCGGTACGTAAAAATCTACTGCCAATCATTAGCGGACCGGAGTTCCACTGTGGCGACCCCTAACTGGGAAAAGCCGAAAGACACAACAACAACAACAACCGGTCTTTCCAATGTTTATTTACTTGTAACTGTATTAATAGTGGTCTCTTCAGGGAATACACCTTTCTCTCTCCCTGCACACAGATCCCTCTTATCATTTTAAGTGCAACTCATTTCACTTCCTGTGCTCCTAGAAAAACTTTTATCTCCACTACTGTTAATTCTGGGCTGACCTTTATACGTTTTCTGTCATAGTCTTTAGTTACATGTTCTGCTTTCATTAGCTGTTATGTATACTGCTGTATTTCTTGATTTATTATTGTGTATAATGCCGCTTTTCCTATACCTGCATATCTGTACTGCTGACTATCCAAGATTTTAAATACCTTGTATTAAAAAAAATGCCTGGTAGGGTGTTTGTTGGCCCGGGATGTGGTCTTCAGACCAGTTTCCTTATCTAGTTATATACATGTACAATCATTGTCACTTTATTACACTCCTAGTATCCAAAACCAGGTATGCTTTAATAGGTACATTTTAAACTAGAGCAGCACTTTGCTGTTGGAAGACATTTACAGTCCCAGGAATGCTCAGACCTTTCCACAATGTAAATTATCCATTATAAAAAGTGCATAGAAAATCAGACCAGTTTACATGTGAGCAACAGTGACTGCTTTGGAGTTATTTATCCTGTGTTGACAGGTTACTAGCCTCTTTTCAGGGGAGACCCAAGGTTGTATACTATCATCATCATCATCATCTTTCGGCTTTTCCCGTTAGGGGTCGCCACAGCGGATCATCTCTTTCCATTTCTTCCTATCCTCTGCATCTTGCTCTGTCACACCAACTGTCTGCATGTCCTCTCTCACCACGTCCATAAACCTTATCTTAGGCCTTCCTCTTTTCCTCTTACCTGGCAGCTCCATCCTTAGCATCTTTTTCCCAATATACCCATCATCCCTCCTCAGCACATGTCCAAACCAACGCAATCTCGTCTCTCTTGCTTTGTCTCCAAACTGTCCAACATGAGCTGACCCTCTAATATACTGATTCCTAATCCTATCCATCCTAGTCACACCAAGTGCAAATCTTAACATCTTTAACTCTGCCACATCCAGCTCTGACTCCTGCCTTTTTGTCAATGCCACTGTCTCCAACCCATATAACATAGCTGGTCTCACTACTGTCTTGTAGACCTTCCCTTTCACTCTTACTGGTACCCGTCTGTCACAAATCACTCCTGACACTCTTCTCCACCCATTCCACCCTGCCTGTACTCTCTTCTTCACCTCTCTTCCACATTCACCATTACTCTGAACTGTTGATCCCAAGTACTTAATCCACCTTTACCAACTCTACTTCCTGCATCCTCACCATTCCTCTACCCTCCCTCTCATTTACACACATATAGTCTGTCTTAACCCTGCTGACCTTCATTCCTCTTCTCTCTAGAGCATATCTCCACCTCTCCAGAGTCTCCTCAACCTGATTCCTACTCTCACTACAGATCACAATGTCATCTGCAAACATCATAGTCCACGGGGCCTCCTGTCTGATCTCATGTCAACCTGTCCATCACCACTGCAAATAAGAAAGGACTCAGAGCTGATCCTTGATGTAATCCCACCTCTACCTTAAATGGATCTGTCACTCCCACTACAGTCCTCACCACTGTCACACTACCCTTGTACATATCCTGTACCACTCTTACATACTTCTCTGCCACTCCCGACTTCCTCATACAATACCACAACTCTTCTCTAGGCACCCTGTCATATGCTTTCTCCAAGTCTACAAAGACACAATGCAACTCCTTCTGACCTTCTCTGTATTTCTCCAATAACACTCTCAGAGCAAACATTGCATCTGTAGTGCTCTTTCCTGGCATGAAACCATACTGCTGATCACTAATCATCACCTCCCTTCTTAACCTAGCTTCTACTACTCTCTCCCATAACTTCAAGCTGTGACTGATCAATGTTATCCCTCTGTAGTTCATGCAGCTCTGTACATCACCCTTACTCTTAAAGATAGGTACCAAAACACTTTTTCTCCACTCCTCAGGCATCCTCTGACTTTCCAAAATTTCATTAAACAATCTAGTTACAAATTCCACTGCCATTTCTCCTAAGCACCTCCATGCTTCCATTGGGATGTCATCTGGGCCAACAGCCTTTCCATTCTTCATCCTCTTCATAGCTGTCCTTACTTCCTCCTTGCTAATCTGTATCACTGCTAGAGGAAATTTGGCCAGAACATCACAGGACTTCCTCAACTCTTTTCAATAGGTGTCATGGGATCTCTTGTATCCACCTGAGCTAACACCAACTCAAGCAGATGAACCCTTGATTTAACATCTCAGCCAAAGGACTGTACAATCAGGAGTACAGCAACCCCCTTATACTGCACTTCAGTGTTAGCATTCAGTCTAACTGATGTGGAAATTAAACCCACACCCTTCTGCACCAAAGGTGGGTGTGCTACCCACTGCTGCATTGTTACTGTTAGATTTCGAAAACTGTCCTCCTTCATTTTAAGGTGACTAGGAGCAGACGTTTAGTTTAATTTCCTAAAATTATATGTATTTGGGAACTCTAAAGACACCACTGGTATTTTCTTCTACTTACCCTATCCATGACTACCATTACTAAAGCCTTTTGGCATGGCCAGGAGAATTTAGAAGACAAGGTCCTTCTGAGAACTAGAGTGACCGATAAAACGAGTAACAGATTTATCAGGCAATATGATGGTGCAAAGTGACAGTATGATTTTGTGGACCAGTAAATAAGCACAAGTAACTACCTTTAAGTGGTTTATATACTGGTTTGCATATGGACATTATTTGGGGTGGGGCAACAGAGATGACTACAGAGAGGAACTGCAGCATGGATGACCATAGTCGCTAAAGTAGTATGGATCATGGTGTGTGTGTGTGTGTGTGTGTGTGTGTGTGTGTGTGTGTGTGTGTGTGTGTGTGTGTGTGTGTGTAGGGGGAGGGGGGGCAACAGTGTGAAATCTTAGAATACAACCTGAAAAAAAAAACCCTGCTTATGTCATCACACACCACCAGTGTATCCCATGGCATTATCAGTGTGCAGAGGTGTGTGACAACGTCAGCACAAAAGACTGCTAGCCTGCCTGGCGAGCCTGCAAGAACTGATTTTTTTAAATACTATTGGCAGCTGATAGGCTCGGGGAGTAGGTTTCCCATCATAAGAGTATTTAGTTTCAAAAGAAGTTTTGCATTTATTTATTTATTTATTTATTTACATTTGTTTATCAGGAAATTCCGACCGGACGCAGGTCCTTTTTCAGCGGATGCCCGGGGAGAAAAGCTCCACATCATGTACATGACAAATAGTGATACAAAGTTGCAGCAATAGTAAACAACATTACAGGTTGTTGGCTTTAATACAATAACAAGATATTGTTATTGATACAATAACAAGACACCCGCCCCACAAGGGAGGATCCACCTTGGATCCCGGGAACTACATCCCATCAGTCTGACAAGCTTGATCTGCAAGGGCATGGAACGCATTATCATGGAACTTATAAACAAAGACATTGGCAACCTTCAAACACTGGACCCCACCCAGTTTGGGTTTGTGAAGGGCCGATCTTGTCTCCTAAATCTGATTGACTTCTTTGAATCAGTCTCCAGAGCTGTGGACGAGGGTAAGGCGGTCCACACAGCCTATCTGGACCTCGCCAAGGCCTTCGACACCATCCCCCACTCTGGAATCATAGATAAACTTACTAAGCTGGGCATAAATCCCTACGTCACTCGATGGGTTGCCAACTGGCTTACTGACAGAACCCAGACTATAAAAGTAGCAGACTCCAAATCCAGCTCCAGACAAGTGACAAGTGGAGTACCTCAGGGTTCAGTCCTGGGACCACTCTTGTTTGGCATCTACTTCTCTGAAGTACAAGCCAACACTAAGGGACTCTGGCTAACAAAGTTTGCAGATGACTGCAAACTGGGAGCCATTATAGAATCCCCAAATGATGTGGATATTCTACAAAAGGGCCTTACAGAAACAGATGCCTGGTGCCAGAGCCATGGGCTCAAGCTTAATGCCAAGAAATGTATAGTTAACCCCTTTGGAAAAAAACATGTACCCATGAACTACCACATAGGAGGCAGGACACTAAACATCGAAAGTGTGATGAGAGACTTAGGGACACAAGTGGACAGTGGTCTCACTTTCGATAACCACATCACCACAACAGTCAGGAAATCCTTCTATGTGGCACACTTCATCACTAAGGGCTTTTCATCCAGAAAAAAAGAGGTCATTGTCCCACTGTACTCATCCCTCATTAGACCTATTACAGAGTATAATGCTCCATTTGGTATGTACCTCACAAGACATCTGCAACAGCTGGAAAGGCTACAGAAATACCTCACTAAAAGAATCACAGGCCTAAAGCAGATGCCATATGCTGACCATCTAAAAAAAACTCCAGCTATACTCTGTGGCATATCATCTACTCAGAGGCGATCTCTGCTTAACATACAAGGCCATGTCAAACCCTGAGCTGTTGGACATGCTCCACTTAAAGAAATCCCAATCCCTCAGAGCCACACACTGCAGGGATCTAAACCTTATCATCACAATGAACAAAACATGCTGGAGGGATAGGTTCCTGACCAAGAGACTCCCCATACTCTGGAATAGACTGCCCATACATGTCAAGCAGAGCGCCTTATTGGCCCTCTTCAAAAGGAACCTTGATGATTGGATGGGAGATAGGAAATTCACCCCGGGGATCATATCAGTCACACTGTTAGACAGGGGCCCAGAGAAGTAAATATTGTGGGAAGAAATTTCCAGGGAATTGTTATGGCTAGGCTTGCATAGGCCTTAGGGCCTATAGCCTAGTACCAACCTATGAACCTATGATTATCAACAGTATAAACAGTAAATGTTGCAAGTTAAGATAGTTTCTTGTCCTTTATAATATTAGTAAAGTACAGTTGTGTACACTTTCCATAAATGTAGATGTTCGAGTGTATTCACTGTTGCAGTCATCACATTTGGGTTATCTGCTTGCTGTAACCCTCAGTCGACCTGATTATCAAAGTCTTGGGTCCTGTATCGGTTGCTGTCTCATCTTCCATGACGTCAGGTAGTCAGGGGTATAAAGCATGCAGCCGATGCCGTTACATCAGTTTTTCTTGCCCCAGATGTCAGGTGCCCCCTTTAATGGGAAGCAATTGAGAATATATATATATATATATATATATATATATATAGATATAGATATAGATATACACACATACAAGGTTATAGCTCCAACAAAAAAGCAAATACACCAAAAATCTTTTAAGTATAGTAGAGGAGAATAGAGGTATAGCCAAAACAAGTCAGGGGGCTGGAGGGAGGGTAACCAGGACTGCAACAGTGAATACACTTGAACATCTACATTTATGGTAAGTGTACACAACTGTACTATGTTCTTTGTGTTTCACTGTTGCAGTCATCACATTTGGGTAGATTCCCAAAGCTAAGGATGGGAGGAGGAATTTAAATAGCATTAGGACCAGCTATAAGGCCCTGCAAGACTGCAGTGGCAAAGCCAGCTCTGGATTTAGAGAAAATTGGCAAATGGTAATGCTTGGTGAAAGTATGTACAGAACTCCAGGTAGCAGCTTCTAGGATGTCTCTGGTAGGGACACCTCTGAGAAAGGCTGTAGAGGTAGATGCAGCCCTGGTTGAATGGGGTCAAATCCCCTGTGTGATAGGTTTTTCATGGTGCTTATAGCAGAAATAAATGCAATGGCCTATCCATTTAGAAATGGTTTGCTTTGAAATAGCCTTCCCCTCTGCCCCTGCAGAAAATGCCATCAGCAGTTGTTCAGATTTCCTTTGAGGTTTAGTCATGTCCAAGTAAAATTTAAGTTGTCTGTGCAAATCTAAGGAGTGCAGTGTCCATTCCCCTTTGTTCTGTGGATTAGAAAAGAAGGTTGGCAAATGAACAGACTGATTAAGAGCCACACTGGATACCACCTTGGGCATGAAAGAGGGGTTGGTCCTGAGGGACACCCTGTCCGCATGAAAGATGATGAAAGGCTCTACTGCCATAAAGGCCTGTAATTCAGATAGAAAACAGATTGCTAAAAGGAAAGCTGTTTTCCAAGAAAGGAATTTTAACTCTGCAGTTGGCTCAAAAGGAGGAGGAGTTAGTTTTTCCAATACAAAATTAAGGTAGTTGGGGCTCTCCTGGGTGGTCTTAAGTTTTTGGCCTCTCTGAGGAACTGCTTGAGCAGTGGGTGAGAAAAGAAGGGTGGTTCTGTGTTGTAATGGGCTGAAATGGCTGAGGCGTGAATTTTGATGGAAGAAAAGGAATGGCCCTTGTGAAGCATCTCAGCTAAGTATTGAAGAATCTGAGGTAAATTGAACACTGCTGTGGCCATCCCTTGAGTTTGGTTCCAGGCACAGAATCTTTTCCATTTTTCAGCATAAGATTTTCTAGTACTAGGCCTCCTTGCCTCCAAAATGGCATCCAACACTTGTTTACTGAGGGATGGTAATGGAGAGATTAGGTAATTAGCCAGGCTGCCAGGTTCAGGGTTTAAAGCTGGGGGTGTAGAATCTGGCTCTCCTGCTGATACAGCAGGGTAGGGGTCTGAGGTAGGTGCCATGCGGCCAGCTGTGACACACTGAGCAAGAGGGGGTACCAGTGTTGGCATGGCCAGTCTGGTGCAATCAGTGTCATCCTTGGTTTGTCCTATTTGATCTTTAGTAGTTCTTTGGAGAGGAGAAGCAGAGGAGGAAAGGCATATACTGACAGATTTTTTCAGCTGAAGGACAGAGCATCCACTTTCCAAGCTTGTTTGTGGGGAGTCCTTGTGCAGAATTTGTCCAATTGGTAGTTCTGAGGGAGGCAAACAGGTCTATATCTGGGATCCCCCATTTGTTGATCAACATGTTGAAAATCTTTGGTTCCAGTTTCCACTCGTGTGGGTCTGTGAGATTTCTGCTTAGTTCATCTGCCAGTGTATTTAGTTTAGGAACTGAGCCTGTAGATGCACTTGGTAGCTCAAGGCTGTGTTCCACAGAGCCATGGCTAGTCTTCAGAGGGTGTAAGAATGAGCACCCCCCTGCTTGTTTATGTACCACATAACAGTGGTGGTGTCCGTCTTTACCATTAATTGTCCTGGAAGAATGTGGTCCTTGAAGGCTGCGGAGCATTCTGTACAGCTAACATTTCTTTTTGAATGATATGCAGATGCATTTGACTTGGGTTCCATTTGCCCTGAATGCACTTCCCTGCCAGGTGAGCCCCCCATGCATAGTTTGATGCATCTGTTGTTAGGGTTTGGTGGCAGGGGGTAGAGTGAATGATAGTCTATTGTTTTGGTGGCAGGCCTCTGCCCACCAAAGGAATTCTAACCATAGGCAAGGTATGATAGGAAGCATTGCTTCTAGATCCTGAGAATGTTGACACAATAGACTTTTTAGATACCATAGTAGTTTCCTCATATGCAGTCTCGCATATGGAATTAGTAGAATGCACGAGGCCATAAACCCCAAGGCTTGCAGTATTTGCCTTGCAGAAAGCAGGGTTTTTGTGGCCACTAGTTTGAAGTAAGTTGTCAAATGAATTTGTTTCTCTGGCATGAGGAAAGCCATCTGGGAAGCTGTGTTCAAGCTTGCTCCCAGGAATATAATTTGTTGACAGGGTACCAGATGTGATTTATTTTCATTTATGGTGTACCCCAGACAAGTTAGCACCTTTTGTACAAATGCCAGATGATTCAGAAGTATGTCCTGGCTTTTTGCCTGAATTAGACAATCGTCCAGGTATGGGTATATTTCAATATTTCTTTGCTGCAAAATGCAATGACTGGAGCTAGGCACTTTGTGAATACCCTGGGTAGATAAGCCAAAGGGCAGTGCAGAGAACTGATAGTGCATGCAGCCTGCTTTGAAGCATAGGTATCTTCTGCCAGATTCCCTGATTGGGATGTGCAGGTAGACTTCCTTTAAATCCAGTGTTGCCAACCAGGCATATTTGCCTATCATGGGAAGCAACTGGTGAAGAGTTAGCATCTTGAGTTTTGGAATCACCAAAAAGGTGTTTAGGATAGACCGGTCCGGGATAGGATGCCATGAGTTGTCTTTTCTGGGTACCAAGAAAAGTCTTGAGTAAAAACCTTGTCCCTTTTCCTCTTCTGGTACAGTTTGAATAGCCTTTAATCTTAAGAGAGAGAGGACTTATTTTTGAGCCTCTGCCCACTGATTTGGGGGTAGATCTGGCCAACTGTTTGGGGTTGGTAACGTGTGGAAGTGAAATCTGTATCCTTGGGAAACTATGTTTAAAACCCATGAGTTCCCAGTTTTTTGCTTGGTGAGCAATCTTTCCCCCTAAAGGAGCAGTCAGTTGTGAAGTGCTTGGAAGTTTTAAAGTTGTCATTGTGGCAACTTACCATAGGGGGGAGTCTTACTACTCCCTGATTTGGAAGTGGGAGCCCCCCACCGCTTAATTCTATGTGTACCCTGGGACTGAAGCCTGGGTATTCTGCTGGTTCTGGGTTTGAACTGAGAAGGCCTGGAAGAGGCAGGAAAGGACCACTTTTTTGAGGGCCAATGCCTACTAAATCTAGGAGGCTGCACTTGTAAGAAATCTTTAACAGTTTGCATAGATTTAGCTTTTTCCTCCATCTTTTTAAGAACTACTTCTGCTTTGTCGCCAAACAGGCGGTCCTGATTTAAGGGAGCATCCAGCAATTTAGTTTTAACATGATCTGGCAAAGATTGCTCCTTAAGCCAAGCATGCCTTCTAAGTTCAGACCCGGTGACAGCAGCCCTGCAAGATGCCTCTAGTGAATCAAAACGACATTGCAAAGTATGTTTTCCAACCCGTTCAGCAGAATGCATTAAATCCTGTAAATCCTTATTTTCAGCACAATCAGGAATCCAACATCATTTTCTGTTTAATCAATCCAATAATATGCTGCTGATGCTTTAACATATGAAATTGGCAATTTAAGGCCCTGATGGCCAAGGTTGCAGAGGTGTATACCTTCTTACCCCACCTATCTAGGGCCCTGGAATCTCTATCAGAGGGGGTGGGAATTTTGGCAGTAGTAGCCTTAATGCCCTTGGATCTCTGTGAAATGGACTCAGGATCCGCAGTAGGATTTTTAAAAAGGAACTTGTGAGAATCAGGAACCCTGTAATATCTATTCTGGGAGCAGGAGGTAAAGAGTCAGGGGCCAAGCTAGATTCTGAAAAGGCATCGTCAACAATGTCCAGCACAGGAGGCATAGCTAAAGGCCTGTGTTGGGGCAGGAGTAAGACATTTCTAAGCCTCTTTTTAGAATCAGAGTAATCCTGGCTTTCCCAATGAAAATGCTCCCTAAGAGTATGCAAGGTTTCACCAAAAGAAAAATCCTCTGGGGGAGAAGCAGAGGGAATAAAGTCCTCTGCATCAGAATACTCATAGGTAGGTAAGGGTAAATCCTGGTCATCAGAGGAGACAGAAATTTCAGAATCCTGGTCAGAAGTATCATAAGCAAATTCAGTCCTGGGTCTCTTAGAGGAGGAAGGCTGGCTTCCCCTGATTAAAGTAATAAGGTCTTCAGCCATTCTTATCATTTGTTTTTTAGGCATAGAGGCCTGACATGCAGTCTGGGAGTCAGTTTCCTAGGCATGGTTTGAGTTTTAGTCCTAGAAGAAGATGGAGTCAGTTTAATATGCAAGTCAGTAGGCCTGAATACACCCTCAGAAGCCAGTGCATGCACAGTGGCTCCGGATCCATCCAAGGTAGAGACATCCGCAGGTTCCACAGTTGTAGCATCTCGTGGACTCTGAATGGGTCTCGGTAGAGGCCTGCGAATCTGAAGTAGCTGGTATCCGGGGCTGCAAAAGTGCCTCACTGAGTACTGGCAAACTGGCAACTAGCTTAGGAGAAGCGTCGTTGGCAGCTTTGGACCTAGGCGGCCTGTCTCTGTCTTTATCTTTGCATTTTTTCAGAATGTCGGTAGTCGGGTGGCTTATCAAAGACATATCTGGATAATTGAACCGAGTACCAAAATATTTAGAAGCAAAAATGTACCAACGATGAATAGTTCGTGGTTTAAATAAGGCACAAAACTGACAGTGAGGTACGTCGTGGTCAGGGCCTAGGCAAGAAATACAGTATGAATGAAAATCTTTGAGGCATTTGCTTTCCACAAGAAATACAATTATTGACTTTTACTGACATCGGTTAAGAGCAAGAAAAAGTTTCCCCAATGGGGTACTTAGCTTTAGTTGAAGACTTTGGTTTTGAAACTCGAAAACGAAAATTTCAGGAGTCCGACGACCACACTTGCGAACTGCTTCTGCTTCGGGCATCGCACGGCAAGAAAGACTGATGTAATGGCATCAGCTGCATGCTTTATACCCCTGACTACCTGACGTCATGGAAGATGAGACAGCAACCGACGCAGGACCGAAGACTCTGATAGTCAGGCCAACTGAGGGCTACTGCAAGCAGATAATCCAAATATGATGACTGCAACAGTGAAACACGAAGAACAAGTTGCCAGATAAGATGTTAAAGTATGTAAAGACAACTAGCATGATTTTTATTTGGGGACTTGAGATCTCAAAAATAACTGCAGAGTTTCACTTTTTGTTCTATAGTAGGAAGTATTTTGTTGGCTTTGTAAGAAAATGACGGACATACATAGATAGATGTTGAAGAGCAAAGGTAGACAAATACTCCATAAGTGCCTTACACTCATTTAATTTTGAATGGATCGTGTACATTGAATTATCTCTTCCACAGTAAATCAAAAACATTTTCACAATTCAAATCATTAGTGAGTATATGTACAACACAGCTAAGTGTGAATGTTTAAAGTTGAAAAGGTAATCTAGAAGCAAATAATAGGTGTTATAACCAAGGCCAATAATTTCTCATAGATGTTTCATGAATTCGTTTCATACCACATTACCAGTAACTAATAAAATAGGTAATGTTATGAAAATATGTTGCCTTTGGAAAGATGACCCATATATAAGCAAGTTATATTTTACCAATTTTCATTGTAAGTCATAAAATAAAACAAGATGATATTCCCTGACAATAAATCCTAAAGCATTTGTCATTTAATATGATGTTTGCTACTAGATTATTTGGGCTGGCCTGCTGTGTCTCCAGCACCAAGTAATTTTAGCAATGCACTACTGCTAAGGCAGAAGCCAGGGAGCCGCTGTCAGTACAAGCTCCTAAATGAGCTGGGGTGGCCTCACTTTCTGAATCCACTGCACGTTATCAGTCACTAATCCTTCGAATCCAGCCACTTAATGTGATCTTAATGGATGTTACAAGGACACGCTTTATTTTATAGCCTTCCATCTTTGTCTCTTCCTCTTTCCAGCTCCCTTAGAAAAGCTCTCCCTGCCTTTCCCCTCTTGGTGTGAGCTGTCATTGTAAGAGGTATTGATCAGTACAACAAACAGTAATTGAATGGAGACACAGAAAAGGAACAGAAATACAAAGACAGGTGGAAGTCAAAGCTCCTTGTTGATTCTTTAGATGGCTTCGATATTGTTCTGCGTCATACTTTATAGTTTTTGAACATATAGTCACTTTTAAGGTTCATATTTATTGCTGACCCTTGTTATCTTACCTCTAGGGATAGAACATTGGGTAAAAGTGGTTACATTTGTAAAGGCTTTTGAGACGTTAGCCTTGTAATCGGCTATGAATTTATTAACCTATTATATAGTTTTAACTTCAGAACTTAGTTGCAGTATAATAGACTAGAAATATTTGGCTGCATAATGTCCATGTATAGTATGCACAAGCACAAAAATTAAACATTTCCCCCAACCTTCAGTACTTTTCTATATATGCACATTCCTGCAGTGAATTTGAAGCTATCATCGTTTTCTCTGCTTCATTCTCTGTCACTGTTTTAGAAGCTAATGTGACAGAGAGGAGCAGCCTGTGTCTAATCAAATCACACCTTGCAATCTGCACTCACTCCAGGTTAGTCTGACCCCAGATGGCCCAGATTTCTACAAAACAATAGCACTGTGTGAAGGTTTTGTGTCTAAAGCAGACAGTGAAGAGGTCATTGGGGAAATGTTTAATTTCAGTGCTTGTGCATACATCCTCGTTGGTCAGATCCGACCACAAGCTAAACACCCTAGACATCCACATCCCACCCCCACCCCCCATTAGGGGAAACCACCGTAAAAAATTTCTCCAAAGCCAACTTCACGACACCCATGCTGATGGACAATAGAGGTACGACTGCTGAATCCTATAAAAATGCACTTTATAAGCACTTACACGAGTGCATGGATCATGCAATCCCTAACAGAACCAAGATGCTATATTCCAAAAAAAGGAAGCCAATCTGGTGGTCCCCTGCCATAAACAAACTTTACAACAGAAGAAAAAAACTGTTGCAAAAAAAGAGTAAAATCCCATGATTGGAGGAACTCCGTGGTCAGCCTCAGTAAGAAACTGAGATCCCTCATAAAATCCTCCAACGCTAGTTACAAAAACAAAATTGCCACTGATTCTAAAGACAACCACAAAGCATTCTATAGCTATGTCAAGAATCTCAATGGCAACACTCAAATCTTCTCTGAAATACAGCTAAATATACAGAACCAACTGATATTGCCAACATCCTGGCAGATAGGTTCAATGCTAACTTTACCCCTCTCTCACCCCCTAAAGGGCCCATCTCTATACCGGAAGAATGCAAAGTTCTTGTAATCACGGCTGCACAGGTAAAAAATACACTCTCCAAAGCCAAAAACACAGAATCCATGGGACCTGACAACATCCCAGGCTGCATTCTACACAAACTATAGAACGAACTGGCACCCCACCTAAGTACCATGTTCAATCATAGCCTCAACTCAGGCTGAATTGGCGCACAGCAACAGTTATCCCACTCCACAAAGGGGGAGCCACCACTGACCTTAGGAACTACCGCCCCATCAGCCTGACGAGCCTGGTCTGCAAGGCTATGTAACACATCATCATGGAACTTATAAACAATGATATTGGTAATCTCCAAACTCTGGACCCTACCCAGTTCGGGTCTGTAAAAGGCAGATCATGTCTCCTAAACCTGACAGACTTCTTTGAAGCGGTCACCAAAGCCATATATGAGGGTAAGGTGGTTCACACAGCCTATCTAGATCTCGCCAAGGCTTTCAACACATCCCCCACTCTGGAATTATAGATAAACTCACTAAACTAGGTATAAATCCCTATGTCACAAGATGGGTTGCCAACTGGCTCACTGACAGAACCCACACTGTGAAAGTAGCAGACTCTAAATCCAACTTCAGACCAGTGACAAGTGGAGTACCACAGGGTTCAGTCCTGGGTCCTCTCCTGTTTGGTATCTACTTTTCTGAAGTACAGGCTAACACAGACGGTCTTTGGCTAATAAAGTTCGCAGATGACTGTAAACTAGGAGCCATAATCAAAACTCCTAACAATGTGGACATCCTACAAAAGGGCCTCACTGAGACATACCTGGTGTCAAAGCCATGGCCTCAAGCTCAATGCCAAAAAGTGCATTGTCATCCCTTTTGGTAAAAACTCTGTACCCATGAACTACCACATAGGTGATAGTCTACTTAACACCAAAAGTGTGATGAGACCTTGGGACACAGGTGGACAGTAGTCTCTCCTTTGATAATCACATTGCCACAGTAGTCAGGAAATCCTTCTACGTGGCACACCTCATCACAAAAGTTTCTCATCCAGGAAAAAAGAGGTCATTGTTCCCCTCTTCTCATCACTCATTAGACCCATTATAGAGTACAACGCCCCTTTTGGTATGTACCTCACAAGACATCTACAACAACTAGAAAGGCCGCAGAAATACCTCACACAGAGGATTACTGGCCTCAAACAGATGCCCTATGCAGACCGTCTCAAAAAACTCCAGCTTTACTGTGTCGCATATCACCTACTCAGAGGCAATCTCTGCCTAACATACAAAGCTATGTCAAACCCAGAGCTGTTGGACATGCTGCACTTAAAGAAATCCCAATCACTCTGTGCTACATGCGCTAGGGACCTAAACGTTGTCACCACAATAAACAGAACATGCCGGAGGGATAGATTCCTGTCCCATAGTCTTCCCATACTCTGGAACAAACTACCTGTCTATATCAAACAAAAGCACCTCATTAGCACTCTTCAAGAAAAATCTTGATTATTGGATGAGAGATAGGAAATTCACCCTGGTGATCACTGTTGTGGCTCTGCTAGACAGGGGCACAGGAAAATAATTTTCTTGGGTGGCGAAAGCCAGGGTACCTTTTTGGCTAGGCTTATATAGGCCCTAGAGCCAATAGCCTAATACCTACCTATGAACAAAGGAGGCAATAGACTTCAACAAAAGCAACAAATCTTGCATCGGCCTATCAGAAATGCCATAGACCCCAGGTTCCAACAAATATTGCATATTTGACCGCAGACGTAATTGCAAGATAAAACAACTTCTAATTGGTATTGCAAACAGAAACTGGACACCAGTTAGACAAGTCTGTGCACTCACTCTTTTTCCAAAGGAACACAAGAGCTATCTGTAACAAACCAGGATGGGAAAAACCATGAGAAAACAACTCATTAAACAACTAAACTAGTACAGACAACTGAACATCAGCGAGAGAGAGTGGTAAAAATGGTAAGAAGGACCATCTAACTTTGGGGAAGTATCAACCTTGAAAGAAGATCCCTTTGAACTTCAAACAAAGTAATAGGGGCATCAAGAGCCACCCTAAAACAGCAGATATCACAGGTATTGGCCAAGATTCCACAGAAGAAGATTGACCACCATACAAAGTGGACAAATAAGAATTCACTTCATGCATTAATACTCTCCTTAGTGGTAACATCATCAACTGAACAGGACAACAAACTGTCAATAAAGTTCTCCTTCCTAAGAGTACATTTAGCAACATAAGGGAGAAACTCCTCACTCCTCTCTTTTAAAGAATTGGCTAAGTTCCAAAGAACCACTGTTACCATAGCAAGGGTATGCAAATGCAACTCATGGAGGTGTCGAAGGGCACTGGCAGGAGCATGATGCACAACAGACTGTAAAGCTGCATAAAGGGACTTGGAAGAACCCTTAGAAAGGGAATATAAGAGCGGGCAAACCAGGAATAATGAGAAACAAACTTACCTTTAAAGGCCAGCCACCAAGAAGAAAGAGAATAAAAAGGCCATAACTCAGTAATAACCTCTTGCCAGGCCAAAGTAAAAGTCCAAGGAACAGTAAAATGAGAAAGACCCTACTCTTACAGATTGCAGAAGAAACTCCAAAGGAAAACGACAAAATACAATGATCAGTACAAGGCACAAAAGACGAGGAAGAAGAAACCAATTCAAAGGTAGGCGAACAAAAACAATAATCAATTTGGGTGTGAGCAGCCACATGAAAGTAAATAAAGGCAGGAGGACTACATACAATGAGAAGCCAAACGTAAAATGTCCTTACAACAACAGACTCTATAGCCCTGTCCAATCCTAGAACACCCTGGTAATACACCGCAGTTAAAGTAAAAAAAAAAAAAAAAAAAAAAAGTAAATAAGCAATGCTCAGACACTGGAATAAAAGCATAAACAATCATTAAACATACAAAAGAATGCCTACACAACAAATCCACCACCTAACCCATACCAGGCAATCATTTATAACATTCCTAACAACCACAACAGATATATGATACAGTAACCCAATACCAGCCCTACAATCTGTCCCAAAAGACCAAACCACCCCATCCCTCCACAAAGTTTCCCATTGGGAACAATGAACAGAGGAAACCCTGCCCACATCCAACAGACAAACAATATCAGAGTGTAAGGCAGAAGCAGGAAAAGACAGTCAAACACTGGGGCATTGACACCATATCATTAATATTACAAAAAGTCAAACACAAGTTATCCATCAGTACCAGGCCGAGAAACCCGTTCAGAACCCCTCCTTTGACACTTTTCTCTAAGATGTCTGTGCCTAGAAGCTGAGGTCTGCTCCTGAGAATCATCCATATCGGTACACAAATCAGATTCACAACTAACAGTATCCTTAGAAACAATGCCATCACCAGTAGAAGAGGTATCTGATGTACCAAGTAATTTCCTATTAGACTCTAACATGTAAGCACCAGTAGGGACAACAAAAACAACAGGAGTAAGAGGCACAGTACAGTGAGAACCAGAAGCAGCAGAAACAGGACATGGAGTACTAGAAGGCAAAGAAGGCAGAATAGACCCCTCCCAAGAGGAAACAGAAGTAACAATAGAGACAGAAGAAGGGAGGGGGGGACACGGGACAGAGCCAACAGCCTGCACTCAGGAGCAGCAGCAGAAACATCAGAAAGTAAAATCTGAGAAGACTCAGTGGAAACAGGTAACAGAGAAAATACAGCAGGGCAAACGGACTCAACATGAGAACAAGAACATAAACAGCACCAGTCGACAAGCTCTAGCAAAATGAGCTGTGAAACCACAATATGTGCATTTCCTAGCAGGAAAATCAGACACCAAGTGAGAAAAATCACTACAAAAAAGCAGGGCTTAGCCTGTCCTGCATACCTCAAAATGCTTCTCTGACCAGAGAACAACCACTAACCAGGTAAATGGGAAACACCAGAAGCAAGGATATGCAAACCACCCAGGCATCCCACACCCCATCACAAACTCCACTAGCACCGGAATCAAAAGATTTCTTAATAGAAAAAATATCTGCACACCAAAAAATTAAATACTCCCTAACTTGTGGTTCTGTATCATAAATAGAACAACTTCTTCTTTCGGCTTTTCCCGGTTAGGGGTAGCCACAGCGGAATTCCGGTCCACTAATGATTGGCAGTAGATTTTTTTTCCGGGTGCCGAGGTGCCAGCTCAACGCCCAACCTTCAGTGAAGGCACGCCCATTCTACGCATGTCTTTTGAACGCCACTTGACCGTGGGGAGGACATGCAGACTCCACAAAGAAGGCGCTCCAGCCGAGAACCGAAGGGGAGAACCTCTTGCTGTGAGGCAACAATGCTACCGTTGCACCACCGTGGCTTTGTATCATAAATAGAACAAAAATACAAAATAAATTTACACTTATAAGAATCATCTACTTCAGAAAAACAAAATCACAACAAGGCTACTGATGTTTATGTGCAAGAAAAAAGAAACAAAAGTAGAAGCAGCTTCCTGCTCTTCAAAATAAACATCTGCAAAAGCACCCCTCCCCCCTCCGGTGAATAACAGCACACAGACTGAAGAGACCCAGATAAAGGTTTCAATAAAGAATGCCCGAAGCAGACTTAAGATGAAGCAAAGGTTTGGAAACAATCCTGGACTGCCTCAGAGAGCTAGGCTGATTCCCAAAAGCAGAAACTGCCATTTTCACAACAGCAGCAAAAGACTTGTCCTGAGAAACAACTGCAGAAGCAACAGAAGGCACAGCACCAGCAGAAGTAACTGGCAGAGCTGTAGGGGGAGCCAAAACAAAAGAAACAGAAGAAGCCAAAGATCCATCCTGAAGCTTCATTTCATCACCCCAATCAAGTACAAACAAATTACCAGAGTCATGCAACACAGCTGAAGCTTGTGAAAAAGGCTGAGACAGATAAAGTTGTTAAATGAAAAGAAGACTGTGAATCAGTAATAAAAGGCAAACTAGAAGAAACAACAGGAGAAACAGAAACACTAGCTGAACATAGCTCTCAACCAATCAGGGACAAATTTTAGTACTTGCGTATTTATCTAACAGATTTTTTTCGCTAAAACGCTGCTTGCTTCTGTTTTTTAGAAAAAAAAATTGACAGTATTAAAAAAAATAAAAGTCTTTTCTGTATATTTTGTTATGGGGTAGTATTTAACCTTGTTGAAAACACTGAGAAAAATAATAATAAATAGCCTTTTTTTTTTAGAGATTAACTCATGTCATGTGCTGTGTGATGCGCGATGCACAGCAGAATAACTGCTTTGAATAACCCCCCCATACCAACAGAAAAAAAATAGATGAGCCCACGCCTAGCTCCAGCTGTAATTTGTCCCAATATGTCACTATCACAACACCAAAACGTACACACCAAAAACGTACCACCAAAAAAAAAAAAACCACACCACCTGGTAACTCTCTGCCTGCCACGCAGGCAGAAAAATGAAAAACTTACCCGGATTACCAACATCATGCATCCCCCACTCTTACCTAACATATGCACGATTTAACTGGCAAGTCCTTTCCCGCCAAATACGTGCAAAAAGCGCAACCACTCAAAGTAAAGGCTATTTTCAAACCTTTTCTTTCTTTTTTTTTTTTCGATTATAAACCTTCATAAAACCAGAAAACATTAAAGAAAACAACGAGAAGCAAGCAGCATTACTGCAAAAATCTGGTTGCGATAATACGTAAGTACCCAAATTTCAACAGAATCAGGGACAATCAGGGAAATTTTTAAAATATTAATACCATTAACTTGAGACATTGGCAGAATAAAAAAATGTTAATATACATCTTGTGAAGTAAAGAAAATCTATAACTCTAAATTATTGTCATTAATTATGTATAATTCACCACTTTGCCACCAAAGGTCATCAGTTTTAGGAGGGATTAAGAGGGAAAGGGCTGAAATTTAAGTCAAAATCAGGAACATCCTTGGAAATCAGGGACAGTTGAGAGGTATGCAGCAGAAAACAGCCACACTCTTGCTTCACCTGGAAGTGAAAACAAGGACTTCCTAGGGCTTGGAGTAAGCACCCTCATTTTTTTTTTTAAGTTTTTAGCTTCTGGTATTTAATCCCTGCTAGAGGCTTCAGAGCGTCCCATAAGTTTCCTGATTTTTTTCTTTTTTTGCTTGACTATACTATTTGCTGCACTTTTTATTGTGTTCTGCTTATTTAATACTACATTTTAATTCTGTAAACTAAACTGCACTGTTTGTACTGCACTTGTTAAATCATATTTATTACTGTTTTCAAAGCTTTTTTGCTAGTTACACTGTTTGCAAAGTAATTGTTGCTACTTTTTACTGTTTGCAAAGCATCTGTTCTGTTTGTTCTGTTTTCCTGCCAAGCTTAAATAAATGATTTGTTTGCTGTTTAAAACATTCTTCAGCATTTCCTTGCTGTCTTTCTGATGTTTAAAACATTTTTTAGTGTCACACTGCTGTTTAAAAATGTTTAGTGTTTCCCCGCCCAAACTGGTGTAGCTAGTAGCTGTAGCGTAGTCCAGATACAGGTTTGTTACATCTGGATCTGTTTGTAGTGGTGGTTGTATTCTGAGCACATTTTCCAAGTCATCTTTGATTGGCAGTGGCCCTTCAGAACCCTTGTGAGAGAAGTCTGCTGATTGAAACCTATTTGGTGAAGGGTGATTGGTCTAGGGCTAGGAGTAAGCACCCTCATTGGTTATTTTGAGTTTTTTAAAGTTTTTTTTTTAATTTTTTAGCTTCCGGTATTTAAGCCTAGCATTTGATTGAGTTTCTGCTTGTTTGCAAGTCGCGCAGCATTGTGCACTGCCACACAATTGTGTGCCACAGCTGGACAGATAATTTCAACAATTTTTTTCCTTAGATACAGCTGCAGTACATTAGTGTAGTCCTCATCTTTAGTATACCTCCAGTCTAAGAAGTACTGCTAGCGAGCTGTGACCTAATAAACCACCAGCAAAAAACCCCATCAGAAATACCTATCTACACAGCACCACCAGATCAGTCCTGAAAGCAACCCCTTTGTGATAACAGTCCTTCAAACCTAGCATTATGGGCAGTTGGACTACCCTTGTTTCTCCTGCCAGCCTTGTTGACTTGGGTCTCCTAAGGCAGTGTAGCAACAGCTTCATGTACACTGACACCCCTCTACTAATAACTCACTGGTGTACAAAGTGAGACAGATGTATCTATACCAAGAATCTTGAATCCCTACTCTCTCACACTCGAAACAGTAATACTGAAGAGGTTGTCAATTCACCCACCACTACTTATGCACACAGTACCACAACTGATGCACATAGTAAGTATCCAACACATAAATCAACATAAGCAGAGGTTTTCTCAAAAAAACTTAGCAAAACACCAGAGACCGCCAAAATAAAATACTGCTACAATTAACACTGTTCCCACAGCACCTGACAAATAGCAACACCAGTGTCTCACCTACTAAGCCCTTAAGGTGTAACACTCAAACACATTTTCTCGTCACTAGAGACCCCATAGTGAGACACACGGATGTCCCACTCACCAGGTTAGGCAAGGAGAAAGTCAGTCAGCTGCCTGTCTGGTGCCAGGATTTTTCAGATCACATATGCATGCAGGTCTCTTGGCAGCAAATACCATTATGACTCTGTCATAGCTCATGCTGGAATGAACAAAATGAGATGTACCTCACTGGACTATATGAAGAGAAGCATGATTGTGCTCTCTGAGTATGTGTCTCAGGCAGGTAAGTCCCTAGCCTTGAAGAACATATTACCCTCACCTAGAATGATGCCACAGTATAAACAAAAAATGATCAATTTCAATAACTGGCTCAATTTTTGGTGTCATTCAAAGGGGATCCAATTTCTGTCTGCCTGAGATGATGTAGTCGACAAACCTCGATGATTTGCCAGAGACATTTTTGCACCTATGAATAGTTTTACATATTCTGATTCCAAGGATATATCCAGTATATTAGCAGACAAATTTAGTGCTAACTTTACCTCACTTACCTATATTGTTGCCCCTGCTATCCCTGAATTTAGGTTTCCCTGAAATCATCTTGGAGCAAATCCCTGTCAAAGGCTAATAATATTTCCATGGGACCGGGCAACATAGCAGGCTATATTCTATCTGTGCCAGGTATACAGTATCTGCACCTCTATGTAAAATATTCAACCTCAGCCTATATATAGTTCCTGATGATTGGCAGACAGCCACTGTGATTCCCCTGCATAAGTGTGGCCCCACTACAGACCAAGATAATTACAAACTGATCAGCCTCACCAGCCTTACATGCAAAGCCATGCTCTAAACTGTCCCTCATTTGTGCAGAATGTCCCTGATTTTTTTGCCTTATTTTTGGCCTATTCCTTGAAACGTTTGTGTTTTTTTTTTTTTTTTTTTTATGGAATCATTTACTACACTCACTAATGACATCTGAGTTTCAGATCTAATAGTCTTCTGAAAAGGCATCAAATGCAGAGGCTACTACTTTAGCAGTTTTCTAAGAATATAAGTGCAATATCTGTCCCTCATCGTGGTCCCTTGCCACCATTACATTTTCAGTTTTCTCCTTTGAGTCCTGAGCTAAGAGTTATGTGGGGGGAGGGGTTGCATTCTGTATTCTGACAGCAATGTGCTGTCAATAGGGTTACCACCTGTCCCACTTTGCGAGGGACAGTCCCTCTTTGGGCAGTTGTGTCCTGACAAAAATTGTAAAAATGGCAAATGTCCTGAGATTTTAGGACAAAATTATTTCCTATATTTTTATGTAATAGTTGCATAAAACAGTTATTCTGTATCTAAAATACCTAAATGTTATAAGAAACAGAATAAGCAACTAAAATGCTACAAGAATAAGCTTTTATTTAGGCAAAAAAGTTAAGTTCTATCCTTTGTACTGATCGTGGGTATGTCTCGGCCTGTAAAATCTGATGTTTGTACCAAAGGTGGCAACCCTAGCTGTCAAGATAAATTCCCCTGTGGCAGTTAATGTATTTGATCATACATTTTTTGCACTCAGACATCACATATTAGAAGTGTACAGCACAGTCATACAAGTAGCTATAACTGAAGGTCATATATGTGTGCATTTGGGCGGCATCAGGCATGGATGACCTAATTTTGTCTGATTTCACAGAAAGTCCCTGATAATACCCTTATATTTTGGTCTGTTCCTATTCTGTTTCTCTCTAGCATATCAATGAGTATTGCAGGTGTTAAATAATGACAGACAGAGTTTCAGACTTAACAGCCCTCTAAAAACATTCAAATGCAAAACATGCTATTTTAGCAACTTTCTAAGTATCTAAGTGCAATATCTGTACATGATTTTGGTCCTTTGCCACCATGACAGACATTTCAGTTTCAGACTTAATAGTCTTCTGACAAAGCATGCAAATGGAAAGCCTTTTATTTTAGTTACTTTCTAGGTATAGTATCTGTCCCTGATTTTTGTCATTTGTCACCATTATTTGTATGGGCTTTCTCCTTGATTCATGAGATGGGGGAAAATGTATGTCTGGAGAGTGGAATTGAGTGGGTTATACATTTTAGTCCGACAGCAGTGAACTGATAACATAAATTCCTTTGAGGCAGTTAAAGTTTTTATTCATTTATTTGCAATCAAACATTTGAGATGCACAGTCAAGTCATACAAGTGGCTGTAATTGGTGGCCTTATCTGTGTGTGCTTATGGAAGCATAATTCCTGTCATCTGACCCTTATTTCATGCAATGTTCCTCATTTAGCCTTATATTTTTGTCTGTGGCTTATAACATGTCTGTTTTTCTGGAATATCAGTAGGGACTGTAGTCTCTAAATAACAGACATTTGAGTTTCACACTTAATAGCCTTCAGAAAATGCATGGTTATTCAGGCAACTTTCTGAGTACATAAGACATTATCTGTCCCTGATTGTGTTCCTTTGTTCACCATTATTATTTTTTTTAGTTTTATACTTGATTCTTAATTTAAGAGGTTGAGAAGCATGGGGGGGGATTCCAAACTGTATTCTGGTACAAGTGATCTGAAAAGATACATTGTTGTGTGAAAGTAATTTACCCAAGTCTTGTGCTGTCATATAATTTCATTTGTGAAGTGCTGTTTTGCACCTGTTTTTGCAAATTGCATTTTAGATCTGAATGGCATACGTTCCCTGTCATAGTTAACATGGTGGAACTATGTCTTGTCTCCTAGGCTTAAAAGAATTCATAGCTAGAACCAGAACATGGAGCATCCAACAGAATTTTATCACAAATGCAAGGACAAGACTACTGTATACACTTGTATTGTCTCTGTGACCTTTAACCTTCATAAACCACGCCCCCTACACATTGCTAGTTTGCCTGAATTATACAGCTTGTACAATAAAACCACAGTCAGCAGATGGTATGTCATACATCTGAGCTCAGAATGTTATGTTTTGGTAAAGATATTTATGTTTATCTGAAAAAGATTTTTTTCTTTAATGCATACTGCTATGATGTAGACGTAACACTTTGAATTTCACTCTTAGATTTAGCCATAGATTCGCTGAGTTTAAGGGTAAATAAATGACTGAAATAAGTGAACTAAGAGATTTAAAGGCTAGTGCTTTAAGACTGAGAGGTTTATTTTAATGTCTTACTGGTCTTCTAGTAGAGGCCTCATTTACATTTTCCATGAGTTGAGTACTTACAAACTTTTTTTTTTTAATGGTATTTTCTTCCTTTTCTTTATTTGCTAAAGATGTAGAAGCTGACTGCTTCCTCCAATATAAAAAAAGTCTTCCCGTTAGATTTTGAAGGCTGTAATGGGAGAAGGAATCTGGGACTAAATGTGAGATCTTTTTGGCCTGCACTAGGTTTCCGCAGTGCATGGAACACACTTTCTGCACAAGTAACCAGCAGTCTATTTGGCCAGTGTCAATGGTCCATGCTAATGTAATCAGTAAGGAAGTAAATAAATAAATATCTACACACACACACACACACACACACACACACACACACACACACACACACACACACACACACACAGCGACTTCAAAAGTTAGAAAATAAAGCTAAAATTAATAGGCCTAGTTCAATTAAAAAAAAAAAGATGGTAAATCTAGCAAGCTTAAATAAATTGTCTCTTAATATCTTTCTGTTTGTCGTATCACCTCCAGGCTTGGATTAGGACTAGTTGAGTGACTATAAGCATCAAACCAATTTAGCAAGGATGTGTATGTCTGCACTGTACTGCATCACATATTTTGTGAACAAGCATTCCTAAATAGTCCCCAGTTGCAAGGCCATTGATTGATAATGAAAGGTAGAATGAGCCTAATTAAAATTAGAAGTGCTCTTTCTAACTCATTTTTTTTTAACTGATAGCTAGAGCCCCTGCTTTCATTTTTTATATACTAAATTAATGATGGCGAAGAGTAGCTTCATTAGTACTGTGATATCCAGAGGGGAAATTTCCGCCGTCCTCATCTGCTCTGCCTGTCCTCAGGTATAGTGGCAGAACTGCTAATTGGGCAAGAGCTGGCTACACTGATGAACTTACTATGCAGGAGAACGCATTCAGAAAATTAATATTTCATGCTTGCTTATCTTGACAAAAGAGCTTTCTGATAAAAAAAGAGCTCCAGTGTTGCTTTTTTAGAAGGGTTTTTAAGGAAGGTCACTGTTATGTATGCAGGTTGTACACTTAATGTTTCTTCCTTTGCCACTGGCTGTCTGATAAACAGGCACTGCATTCATGTTTTAATGGAAAGGAGGAACATATTATGAAATGTTGCTTCTGTCACAGGCAAGCTCTTCTGTCTACATAACACTTTCTACAGTACAGATACCTGTACTGTGGCAATGCTGAGTAAGACATCTGTAGAGAAATTAAGGGATTGTGACTATTGGGATGAAAGCATCTATTGCCTTTTGTTTAGTCACTGCAACTCTTAAGTGCTAGGGTCATGCAGCTAAGTATGGGTATGTGTCTGTATGTGTGTGTGTGTGTGTGTGTGTGTATATATATATATATATATATATATATATATATATATATATATATATATATATGCATCTGTGTGTGAAGTTGGGTGTCTGTGTTTGTGCACTTGAATGAGCTGAGAGGCTGTGTGAATGAGTGAATGAATGAGAAATAATGCACAGGCCTACATGTACCTTTTTTTTATTAAATACCTTTATTGAATTATCACTTGTGACAAAGGCAAATTTACATTTGTATAAAAGTAATCAAACTGTATTAACAATTTCCTAGTCAACAGTAGATAAATTATTAGTAAATAAATAGTAAACCTGTGCATCAGGTTGGCATAGTGGTTAAGGTGCTTACCTTACAGACACAAGGTACATGGTTTTATTCTCACATGGGGTAATTGGCTAGCCTTAAAACGGCCCACAAAGGCAGTTAGCCTAGTACTAATCTAGGAACCCTGTGTACCCATTCATTTGATCACAGTCAAACATTTAAGCTGTACAGTCAGTCATTCCAAGTGACGGTAATTAATGATCTATATGTGATTTTGTATACGTGTGTATGTTTGTGCAGGGGTCATTTTGGTCAATTATTATTTTTACATTATTGCAAATTGTGCCAATGATCAGTTGCTGAGGTATACATCATCAATAAATTTGGTTTTGTGTGTATGGTACAGTGACTGTCTGTGGATGAAAAATGTCTGACACTACTGTGACTTATTCAAGTTAAGGAGTCATTATTCTGGCTTTTCAAAAATGGTATGCATTTTTGTGAAGGCAGCAGGAATACTTTACTGTAGCCATTTTAACACAGTCAGATATTTGTGGTATTCACTAAGGCAACTGCAGTTAATTGGTATATGGGGGGGGGTTATTTGTGATGACAATTACTGCATGTGTGTGCATGGGGGGATTGCAATGCATCTAAAAGTAGCAGGTTGGTCATAATTTTTTTCTCATTCCATTAAAGTCAAAACATCAGCATTGCACACAAGAAGTACCTGTCTGTGGTAATTTCTGCTTTCACATTCATCCCATACTTACACCAGGGGGATGTGCATAAGGCAACTAGCCTTTTTTTTTTTTTTTTTTTTTGAGGTATAGGAAGGCAGAATTCTTCACATGTAGGACTGGCATATTCTTGCTAGCATTTGTCTTCTCAATTTTGGGAACCACTTTTTTGTTAGCTTTCAACATTAAGCATTAAGTGCAACTTTTTTCCCCTTGAAAGAAAAAAAAATAGACAATTTATTTTCCTTACTAATGATATTTTTGCACAGGCTGACACTGGATCAAAATGTTGTTAAATATTTAGACTAGACTTCTGTGACTTCTGAAGTCTGTTCGCCCCAGACCTCCCATTAATTATGTAACTTTTTCTAAACTTATTACAGCTGAGTTTTTGCCAGATGGGGTGTGTTATAAAGATGGAGGAAAAAACTCAAATGTAAGAAAAAGTGTAAGAAAGCACGAAAGAAGTAATCTATCAGGATGGTGTGGGGCCAAGATGGGGGGGGGAGGGGCACTAGGGAAGTGAAGGGATGACCAGTGTGTTACAGGGCTTTGTTAAGGGCTCCATTTCACTTAAGGCTGGCCATGCTGAATGCAATGTGACATCTGAGCTGTATATAGTTAATAAATAGAAAAAATGAGTAGGTACTGAAGCGGCATGTCAGTGAAGTTGCTGACCACATTTGGTTCCTAATCACAGGTAATGGTCATTGACCTGCTACAATAAAGTTACTTTCTATTTCCAATTAGTTCCACTCATTCAGCTGCTTCCTGCACCATCACCTTTTGCTTTGAAATCATCAGCTGCCGCTGGGAATAATCTATCATTACAGGTAAAGCAAAGTACCGCTTTGCCTTCCTGTAAGGATAGTCTTGATGAATATTCAAATATTGAATACACACATATAACAATGGTTATTATATACAGCCCTGTACTACAATCAAATGCTTGTAAAGAGTGGCAGCAACGTTTAAGTGTGTCTACTTAAAGATGTATATGGTTAAATGGTTAAATATACAGCTCAGCAAGCTCCTGCCTGGTGCCCTGCAGAGTTCTACAGCAGCAGAGAGACAAAATAGAGACTTTGGAGTGATTAAGTATAATTTTTCTGCATTTTCTTGCTGCCTTTAGCTAATTCCACCTAAACCGCAGATTTTCTAGAGTTTCTGTGATTTAAAAAGCTTGTTTTAGCTACATATTGTACTTATTTTACTGCCTGCACTATAACAAAGTTGTTTTTGTGTTTAAATTACCTGTTTAACTGTTGTAGGCTACACACTCAAGTGTGGTAGCCATTTCTGTGCATTTAAAGTGTTTTTTTGATTGTATCTGCTTTATTTTCTGAAAAAAAATATATATATACTTGTTTTCCCGCCTTTCTAAGCTAGTATAGTCCAGTTTTCAGGTTAGTGCTGAATTCAGGGCTGTGTTACAAGTTTCTGTGTTTGCCCATACCTTACTTGGATAGAAGGAAGTTTCTCTGTTCACTGTGAGAGAGGGAGCTTTGAGCAGCCTATCTGTCCCTGGAGGAGTGGTTTCAGCCCAGAAATTAGTAGTTTATTGGCCATTTTGAGCTAATTTCTATCTCTTTCATTTCCCTGCTATAAAACCTGCATTTGCACGGTTTTGCGTGCCGGGCAGCGCCGGTTAGCTAGGGTATAACTATTCCCAGCTCCACAAAGTTTACTCTTCAATTTTTCCCTTGGAACTAGACAAACTTTCAACTTAAGCACTCAAAACATTCACTTCTCATACTGGCACTTGCTCAAAACACATAGCAAGCACTAATAAACCTTAGCATTAGACCCACCTATACTGTAGAGAAGGACAAGGGTCTCTATTCGACCTTACCAGCTAATTAGTAAAACAGTTCACTGTACCTATCCAGGCATGTCCAAAGGGCAGTTTCAGGTGTACTCACCGGTCCAACTGGTGAATCTGGGCATTTTGAGGCAATGTTATAATTGCCTCATGTACACAGACAACCCTCTCCTCCTTCCACCAAACACTAATACATGCGAGAAATGCAATTATACAGCCAAACTGGAGACTGAGCTCTCTCAACCCAAGACTGGACCAGGCAGTCAAGAGGAGAAGGGAATTACTTGCATCACACCACCAGTCTCACATAGACCTATGAAACCAGCACCGGCAAAAAACACACATAAATACACAAAAACATACTCGGAGGCTCTAAATAAAAATCTGCAAAAGCAACAGAGACCTCCAAAGCAGACATCCAAGCAATCTCCACCCCCAACACAAACCATGAAACACATACTTCACAAAACCAGTGTGACACACAATCACAGCCCTTAAGGCAAAATAACATACCCAACACACTAGTAATAGGTGACTCTATAGTCAGGCACACTGACGTCCCACTCACTAGGCTGAACAAGGAGAAGGTTACTGTTAGCTGCCTGTCGGGTGCCAGAATCTGCCACATAACACAAGCAGTCAGGTCACTCCAGAACAAGTACAAATATGACTCTGTCATTGTCCATGTTGGTGTGAATGACCTGAGCCGTACCTCCCTGGGCTACATGAAAAGAGACATGGAGGAGCTCTCTGATCACGTAGCCCAGGCCGATATGACCCTGACCCTGAGTAGCATCCTACCCTAACCAAGAATGATACCGTGGTATAGAGAAAAAAATTATCAATTTCGACAATTGGCTAAGCTTCTGGTGTCATTCAAAGGCAAGCCAGTGTCTGTCAGCCTGGGATGACATGCTCGACAAGCCATGCTGCTTCACTAGAGATGGCTTGCACCTGTCAGCCTTAGGCTTTCGAATACTGGCCAAGGCTCTTGCCACCCCCATAGTGCCTTTTTTAGGCAAGACTCAAACGACAAACCCACTGCCGTAAATAGCACAAGTAACAAAAAACTGAGGGTAATGCTACTCAATGCCAGAAGTCTAAACCTCAAAATGCATGCACTCAAGGCACTCTTCAGTATGTAGAAAATCGATATATGTGCAGTAACAGAAACCTGGTTTAAGGCTCCAAAGAGCACCCCAGCACTACCAGGCTATAACTCATACCATACATTTCGGCCACAAAACCTGGACCAAAATACAAAAGGCGGGAGAGTATCCATATTCATCAAGGATACCCACACCTCCAGGTTAGTGGCATACCACGATGCTTCAGAGATCATCCACGTGCAACTAACAACAGGCAAAACTGCAATTCAAATTATAGCTTGCTACAGATCACCCACCATGTCCCAGGACTCCCACTCCGCATTCCTGGAAACACTGGGAAAAATAAAGGTCCTACCAAACATCCTGATATTGGGTGATTTCATTTACCCAAACATTAACTGGGAGAACTACTCAAGTACAAACTCCCTTGCCCAACATTTCCTATAATTTATAAATTTAAACGCCCTGGATCAATTGGTCAACACCCCCACCAGAGGTGATAATCTACCCCTCGCTGGTTGGATCTGACCATAAACTAATCAGTCTGGATATCCACATTCCGCCACCACCCCTGGTCAAAGAAACCACCGTGAAAACCTTTCAAAAGCAAACTTCACGTTACTTAAGACCGATGTGGGATGTTTCAAACCCCCCATGCTAAAGGATAATGCTGTCCAAGCTGCAAAATCCTTTACTAATGCACTCTATGGGCACCTACAAGAATGCATGGATTGTGCTATCCCAAACAAAACCAAGACTCACTCCTCCAAGAAAAAGAAACCAGTCTGGTAGACCCCTGCCATAAACAAGCTATACAATAGGAGGAGGAAACTGGTACAGAAAAGAGTAAAATCCCAAGAAGGGAAGACATCCCTGATCAGTATCAACAAGAAACTATGTTCCCTCATAACATCATCCAAGGCTAGCTTCGAAAGAAAAATTGCCATGGACTCCAAAGATAACCACAAGTCATTCTTTAGCTATGTCAAGAATCTAAGTGGCAATTCTCAGATTTGCTCGGAATTAGTGCAGAATGGCACAAAATACACTGAACTGACCGATATAGCTAACATCCTGGCAGACAGGTTCAGTGCAAACTGCACCCCCCTCTCACCCCCAAAAGGGCCCATAACTATACCAGAAGAATGTAGTGCCCCTGAAATCACAGACACTCAGGTTAAAACAGCCCTCTCCAAAGCTAAAAACACAGCATCAATGGGACAGGACGGTGTCCCAGGCTGCATCCGACACGAGCTCAAAGATGAACTAACCCCTCACCTAAAGACACTGTTCAAACTCAGCCTCTCCACAGGCTACGTGCCCACAGAGTGGCGCACAGCAACGGTTATTCCACTCCACAAAGGTGGAGCCACAACGGACCCTGGGAACTATCGCCCTATAAGCCTGACTAGCTTGGTCTGCAAAGCTATGGAGCGTATCATCATGGATCTCATTAACAGAGACATTGGAAACCTCCAAACACTGGACCCTACCCAGTTCGGCTTTGTTAAGGGCAGATCATGCCTCCTAAACCTGGTGGACTTCTTTGAGACAGTTACCAAGGTGGTCCACACAGCCTACCTAGACCTTGCAAAGGCCTTCGACACCATTCCCCTCTCGGGTATTATAGACAAGCTCACCAGCCTGAATATAAACCCCTACATCACAAGATGGGTTGCCAACTGGCTCACGGACAGAACCCACATGGTCACGTGGGAGCTGGGTCTGACTCTAAACCAGTTACAAGTGGCGTTCCCCAAGGCTCAGTCCTAGGACCCCTCCTGTTCGCCATATACTTGTCAGAAGTACAGGCAAGCACAGGAGGAATATGGCTGACCAAGTTCGCAGATGACTGCAAACTAGGGGCTATAATTGACTCTCCAGCTGACACAGACATCCTCCAAAAGGGTCTCACTGAGACAGATATCTGGTGTCAAAACCATGGCCTCTAGCTAAATGCCAAAAAGTGCATAGTCATCCCCTTTGGAAACAACAAAGTACCCACAAACTACCACATAAGTGGTAGCCCCCTAAATACGGAAGACATAATAAGGGATCTGGGTACCCAAGTAGATAGTAACCTCTCCTTTGATAATTACATTGCCAAAGTGGTTAGAAAATCCTTCTATGTGACCCACCTAATCACAAAAGGGTTTGCATCCAGATCGAAAGAGGTCATTGGGCCCCACTATGCATCACTCATCAGACCCGTCATAGAGTACAATGCCTGATTTGGGATGTACCTTACAAGACACCTGCAACAACCGGAAAGACCACAGAAGTACCTCACCAACTGGATCACTGGCCTCAAGCAGATGCCCTATGCAGCTCGACTGAAGAAACTCCAGCTGTACTCGGTTGCATACCGCCTACTCAGAGGTGATCTCTGCCTGACATACAAGGCCATGTCCAACCTAGAATTGATGGGCAAGCTCCACCTAAAGAAAACCATATCCTCTCGAGCCACACGCTCCAGGGATCTAAACCTCACCACAACAATAAATAGGAATAACAAATTCACCACTGAAACAGGAACAGGCAAGCAAAAACTGAGGGTAATGCTACTCAATGCTAGAAGTCTAAATCTCAAAATGCACTCACTCGAGGCACTCCTTAAAATGGAGAACATCGATATCTGTGCAGTGACTCAAGGCTCCAGAGAGCACCCCTGCACTACCAGGCTATAACTCATACCACACTTTTCGGCCATGTAACCTGGACTGAAACACCAAAGGTGGGGGTGTGTCCATATTCATTAAGGATATCCACACCTCCAGGCTAGTTGCTCAGCATAATGCATCTGAGGTTATCCAAGTGCAACTAACTCTGGGCAGAACTGCAATCCAAATTGTAGCTTGCTACAGATCCCCCACCATGCTCCAGGATTCCCACTCCTCTTTTCTTGATGTACTGGAAAATATTAGGGTTCAACCAAACACCCTAATAATGGGCGACTTCAACTACCTCACCATTAACTGGGAAAACTACTCATGTACCAACTCCTTAGCTCAACACTTTCTGGAATTCATAAACTCCAATGCCCTGGATCAACTTATCCACACCCCCACCAATATCCTAGACCTAATCATTACCAACATGAGTGACCGGTGTTCCACACCTGAAGTCAACTCCTCGTTGGTCCGATCCGACCATAAGCTAATCACCCTTGATATCCACATCCTGCCCCCACCCCCCATTAAGGAAACCACTGTAAAAAAAATTCTCTAAAGCCAACTTCATGCTTCTTAAGGCAGAAGTGTTGAACTTCATGACACCCATACAGATGGACAATACAGTTACAACTGCTGAATCCTACACAAATGCACTCTATAAGCACTTACACGAGTGCATGGATTGTGCTATCCCAAACAGAACCAAGACGCTATCCTCCAAAAAATGGAAGCCAATCTGGTGGTCCCCTGCCATAAACAAACTGTACAACAGAAGGAAGAAACTGTTGCAAAAGAGAGTAAAATCGCATGAGTGGAGGAGCTCCCTGGTCAGCCTCAGTAAGAAGCTGAGATCCCTTATAAGATCCTCCAAAGCTACCTACGAAAACAAAATCGCCACTAATTCTAAGGACAACCACAAAGCATTCTATAGCTATGTCAAGAATCTCGATGGCAACACCCAGATCTGCTCTGAGTTACAACACAACGGCATGTAAATTACAGAACCAACTGATATTGCCAACATCCTGGCAGATAGGTTCATTGCTAACTTTGCCCCCCCCCCACCCTCTAACGGGCCCATATCTATACAGGAAGAATGCAGAGTCTCTGTAATCACAACTATGCAGGTAAAAGGTGCACTCTCTAAAGCCAAAAACACAGCATCCATGGGACCGGACTACATCCCAGGCTGCGTTTTACATGAACTGGCTCCCCACTTAAGCACCATGTTCAATAATAGCCTCGCATCAGGCTTTGTGCCCACTGAATGGTGCACAGCAACAGTTATCCCACTCCACAAAGTGGGAGCCACCACTGATCCCAGGAACTATTGACCTATTAGCCTGACGAGCCTGGTTTGCAAGGCCATGGAACGTATCATCATGGAACTTATAAACAAAGACATTGGTAACCTCCATACTCTGGATCCCACCCAGTTTGGGTTTGTGAAAGGCAGATCATGCCTCCTGTACCTGAGCGACTACTTTGAGGCAGTCACCAAAGCCGTAGATGAGGGTAAGGTGGTTCACACAGCCTATCTTGACCTCGCCAAGGCTTTAGATACCATCCCCCATTCTGGAATTATAAACTAGGTATAAATCCCTACATCACAAGATGGGTTGCCAACTGGCTCACTGACAGAACCCATACTGTAAAAGTTGCAGACTCCAAATATGACTTCCAACCAGTGACAAGTAGAGTACCACAGGGTTCCGTCCTGGGACCTCTTCTGTTTGGTATCTACTTCTCTGAAGTACAGGCTAGCACAGAAGGCCTCTGGCTAACGAAGTTTGCAGATGACTGCAAACTAGGAGCCATAGTCAAGTCCCCAAATGATGTGGACATCCTACAGAAGGGCCTCGCTGAGACAGATGCCTGGTGTCAGAGCCATGGCCTCAAGCTCAATGCCAAAAAGTGCAGTGTCATCCCCTTTGGTAAAAGCTCTGTACCCATGAACTACCACATAGGCAGCAATCTACTTAACACTGAATGTGTGATGAGACCTTGGGACCCAGGTGGACAGTAGTCTCTCCTTTGATAGTCACATCACCACAGTAATCAGGAAGTCCTTCTACATGGCACACCTTATCATAAAAGGGTTCATCCAGGAAAAGAGGTCATTGTTCCCCTCTACTCGACACTCATTAGACCCATTATAGAGTACAATGCCCCTTTTGGAATGTACCTCACAAGACATCTGCATGAGCTGGAAAGGCCACAGAAGTACCTCACAAAGAGGATTACTGGCCTCAAACAAATGCCCTACACTGACCGTCTCAAAAAACTCCAGCTTTACTCTGTAGCATATCACCTACTCTGAGGTGATCTCTGCCTAACATATAAAACTATGTCAGACCCAGAGCTGTTGGACATCCTACACCTAAAGAAATCCCAATCCCTCCGACCTACATGCTCTAGGGACCTAAACCTTGTCACCACAATAAACAGGACATGCTGGAGGGATAGATTCCTGTCCGAGAGACTTCCCATACTCTGGAACAGGCTACCCATCTATGTCAAGCAAAGTTCTTCATTAGCACTCTTCAAGAAAAATCTTGATGAGTGGATGGGAAATAGGAAATACACCCCGGGGATCACTTCTGTGTCTCTGCTCGACAGTGGCACAGGAAAATAACTTTCTTGGGTGGTGTAAGCCAGGGAACCTTGCTG